>NC_057806.1:318694263-318959999 GCF_018294505.1 Triticum aestivum | reverse complement strand
AGACAGAGGCGCGGGGGCGGCGGCGGCGTGGGTCGAGGCAGGGGGGGAATTAGCTAGGGGGCGAGGGAGAGGGACGAAGGGGATCTGGCGAGAGGGAGGGAATTAGCTAGGGGGGAATCTTACTAATGGCGCACCTGCGGTCGGTGCGCCATTAGTAATCTTTTTTTTACATAGCAATGGCGCACCGGGCAGAGGTGCGCCATTAGTAGTTTTGCAAAAAAGTATATATATATACTAATGGCGCACTTTTATAGGGTGCACCATTAGTAGTTTAAACTAGTAATGGCGCACTATGAGGCGGTGCACCATTAGTAGTTTTGCAAAAAAAGAATTAAAAAAATTCAGTACTGGCGCACTCCCTGTCTGGTGCGCCATTACTAGTTAGAACTAGTAATGACGCACTTCGGTAGGATGCGCCATTAGTATGTATGTAAAAATGAAAAAAAATTATCACTAGTGGCGCACCTATTTTCTGGTGCGCCATTAGTGTCTTCCACACTAATGGCGCATCACAAACTGGTGCGCCATTAGTATATAGTAGTGGCGCACTACTTCCCTGGTGCGCCATTAGTGTCAATCCTATCTATAGCCCTTTTCCTAGTAGTGTTCTGTGAAGTCTACCTTCAAGAGGAGCCCAGTGTTGAACTCTTCAGGGAATATTTTTATCTGAACCGGCAGAATGAGTTTACTAACGGACCCAACTTAGAACTTGGCGGGGTCTCAATTCAAATAAGAAGAGATGTTGTCTTCCCGTATGCTCGCCTGCCGAGTCATCCCAAAGATTGGAGCCAAACATGGTTCTATTGCAAAGATACTTCTCTAGCTGATGAAAATCCACTGCCGGATTATCACATCCAACGGCTCGAATCAAACCATCATCTTCCCAAAAAGCTCACCACTACTGAACATGCAAAGCTTGCGCCCACTATTGCAAAGGTTAAAGCCCTCCTGGGAAACGAGTTAACCGACATTGACTTGGTTCGGTGCTGGATTTCTTGGCGAATCATACCCTTGAGCCGCCAACCCGGCTTAATGTGTACTAACACGGGTGATGCAAAAGATCCACTGCGCATAGCTCCGTGTGTCTTACTGATGATGCAATCAATGAGATTACGAAGACTCTTCTGAATGAGAGCCTGGGAAGCTGCAGCAAAGTGGGGATGAACCCTTTCTGCAAACTTAATCCGCCACCTTAAATTACTGATTTCACCTTCTTACTCCAATGTTTTATTAATTCGTCCATGATGATTTTCACAGACTGCATCTAATTTTTCGAATAAGGAGTATGACCATGAAGCTGCTAAGAAAGCCAGGGCCAAAACAAAAGCCGTCAAGAAAACCGCCAAGATGAATAAGAAGAAATTAACTGCTTGTGAGATGCTTGGTCTGGACAATACTTCTAAGTCGGAGGTAGCCCTTGATTCCCTTGGCTCCTTTTTCAACCATCTTATTGACACTGATTATCATCAGGATGACACGGGGACCAGTCAAGCAGTCGAAGAAGAGGTAACTATCATCTCACCCGACTCAGAGCCTTTGCGAAGATAGAAAATTCGACGGTTAACCCGGAAAGTAAGCTTTTCACACCCCTTAGCTCATTTTGATCTTCACTTTCTTTTTAAGCAACAGCAGCACGAGAGTCGGCGACAAACTCGGACCAGCGGAGGTGAAGAGTTATCGTCCGGCTTACCAAGTACTCCAGCTCCATGGAAACATTGAAATGAGGTCTTTCCAAATTTAAAATCTTTTTACCCACTGGCGGGTCTCATTCGCTAGCCACTTAATCATTTCGATTCAAACTATCAGGAGGCTTCCCACTCTTCCTCCGGCGACTCATCTCAAACCCAGCTGCCGGCTTTCAAGACTGCCCTGGGTAACATCACTTTTATTCGCTATCTCCTTATGCTCTTATAATTGTACTAATCTATCATAACCCATGCAGTGGACAAGCAAAGCCTAGCAAGAAAGCAAAGGTGACCAAAACGGCTGAAGAGCCCAAAGCCCATGAACCGGAACAACAAACTCTAGCCTCTGACACCTCCATGCCACAACATCAAGAGCCCGTTCATGACGTTCCACCAGAAATTCCTGACCTTTCCAGTGACCCTACAAATGTCAATCCTTTGGGCACTAAATCGTCAAGCCCCATTAAACCGTCAAGAACACCCACTAACGATGTTGTGATCACTGGGACCGGCTTTAAAGAACCGGGACAATCCATTGTTTTGGCCAAGCACTCTGCCAAGGAGGAGTACCTCAAAAGGCGAAAAGTGAGATTTGATATTGCTGATTACTCTCAACTAAGCGCCAGTGAAGTACTCTCTGGCTATCTCAATCAAGTCCATACCAGTCGCGATCTTGAGATTGACATGGTGAAACAGATGCACCAGAAGTATGAGGTATGAATTCCGGCTTAATACAGTATGCATATACTGTCAGCCCCCAACTCTAATGCATATGATATAATTGAATATGTTGTAGACTTAGAGTAGCCATGAGTATAAAAAACATGTTTGGTAGAATCCTTGCAAGGCTGGCTTTCACCATTAGAGTTAAACCAGATTTTGAATGATTAACTTTGCATCAGTAGCCCCCATCGACCGGTTTAATCAGCATGAATGAACTGGTACTTGTGCATCATTGTTTGTAAACCAGAACTTACTTGTGTAGGCCCCATGAGCCGGCTGTGGTCATTGGCAGTGCAACCGGGTCATCATAAAATAGTAACAAGACGTGCAACATGCATTAGCCCCCAAGTGTCAAGTATTCTTGCTTGCAAAGTTCTTGGGACTTTATTTATAAAAGCCATTTGTATGAAGAATTTTTTTGGCAGGCATTAGCCCCCAAGTGCCAAGTGTTGTTGCTTGAAAAATGCTTGGGACTTTATTCATATAAGCTAACTTATGAATATGGTTTTAAATCTGTGCCTATACAGGACACTACAACTCAACTTCAATCAAAATTGGCTGATATAAAAACTCGACTGGAGGTTCAAGAATCTAAGACCCGGAAGGCCGACTCAAAGTTCAAATTTAGTCTGGAGGAGACAGAAAAGTTGAAGACCGGTTTTGATGCTAAAAGAACCGCCTGGGCTCAGGAGAAAACTGCTCTAACGCAGCGGGCCGAAAAAGCGGAAGCTAATCTTCAAAAGGTGACCACTGAGCTTACCGGTTTAAAACACCATGTCTCCCAGATGGTTTCTGCTATCTTTGGTGAGGCGCCTCGCCAGCCTCAAAATTGAATCTCTTCTTGTTATATCATAAACTGTTGCTGATCACTCCATGATTGTTACATAGGTCCGAGCGGCAGGAACTTTAGTCAAGATACGCTGGTGAAGCTTAAAGCTGTATATATGCTTATTGAACAGTTATATGCCGGAACTCAGCGCATGCTAGCCACAATTTCTTCAACAAATCAAGGACCCAATCTGTTGAGTGACGTCTTGAAAAAATTGTCAATTCTGCCTGCGAGGATTCAAGAGATAAAACGGTCTTGAGCAAGAGTCGGCGCCGTGACGGCCTTGAGCCGTGCTAAGGCATGGTTACGAGAGCTAGACCCGGCCGAGGTAGCTACTGGATATCCAAGCTTAAAAGAAGATGGCACTTCTTTTGACCAAAAAGACTTCACTGCCTGTGTTAAAGAGATACATCCTTTGGCAACTCTGATTGCTGATGAAACAAATCTCTCAAAATATCAACCGACTTATGATGCAGAAAACCAGAAGATGTGCATGCCGGCTTATAAAGTGATGGATCTGATTCCCCCAATCCGTAAGCATACTTTCGCCCCTGAAGTTGATCCATTCGACCTTATAGATGATGAAGCTGAATTTCAAGCCTTGCGGGGCATTGACTGGTCATCACCCAACTTCCAGACGGCGGAGGACGAAGAACCGGAGAAGGATGAACCAGAAGTTTCAAGTCAGCAAGGCCAAGAAGATTGATCCGTTGGGCGGTTTAAACATTTGATCTTCCAAAAAGCACTTATCTTTGTGGCTTATTAAGTCACGTAATAGTCTAGTGAAACTATGATCTGTCGTGCCATCGTTCACATTTTGTTTTGCGCAAACTATTGATCCGTCGGTTGGAAAACGACCACTTTATGCTTATGATAATGTTGATTTATGCAGCTCGGACTTAACAATACCCTGCATACAGATCACAAGTGCCCCGACGGTTTATCGCAGGGCGGGTCATAACACCTTATATAACCACTGGTGACTAAAACAGGTCATAACCAGGGCTGGTTTAATCATAATCATATAGAATCAAAGAAAATTATACCCATGATATTTAATCGCACTGCCGGCTTACCATACCAGTATAGTAAGGGTGTCAACCCAGAAAATTGGACAAATAATGTCCTGTTTAATTGTCATTTATTGTCGGTTGGCAACGCCTAAAAAACGTTAATATCCCAAAGTTCAAAACCAGAACGCCAAACACATAGGCTATTATCATATACTTGCGACTGAGGGAGTCCTGGATTAGGGGGTCCTCGGACTGCCGGACTATATACTTTGGCCGAACTGTTGGACTATGAAGATACAAGATTGAAGACTTCGTCTCGTGTCCGGGTGGGACTGTCCTTTGCATGGAAGGCAGCTTGGCAATTCGGATATGTAGATCTCCTCCCTTGTAGCCGACTCTGTGTAACCCTAGCCCCCTCCGGTGTCTATATAAACCGGAGGGTTTAGTCCGTAGGACAACAATAGTCATAATCATGGGCTAGCTTCTCGGGTTTAGCCTCTACTATCTCATGGTGGATCAACTCTTGTAATACTCATATCATCAAGATCAATCAAGTAGGAAGTAGGGTATTACCTCCATCGAGAGGGCCCGAACCTGGGTAAACATAGAGTCCCCTGCCTCCTGTTACCATCCGCCTTAGACGCATAGTTCGGGACCCCCTACTCGAGATCTGCCGGTTTTGACACCGACATTGGTGCTTTCATTGAGAGTTCCACTGTGCCTCCACGATAAGGCTTGATGGCTCGTCTTGTTATCAATGACAACATTACCTCGGGGGGAGCCCTGGCTGTAGGCCAAACTCTTCGACTGGGCGACTTCGTCATGACCGCCCGTTCGTCCGTCGCGCCGACAATGACTTCTCGGGTCATCAAAAACAGCCTCCACATCGCCTCGGGATTCGCCGAGCAGATGGATCCAATAGAGCTCTCTTCCTTGAATGAGCTCTTGGATTGCATCACCACCCTGGGAGTCGCAACGGACTATCATCGAATCGGGCTTAAACCTGACCAAAGGGAGATTAACTCTCCGCCAGTCACCCATCAAATAGCGGTGGTGGAGGAACAATGTAGCAATTCTTCCTCTATTTGAGGACAAACTATGTCCGGATTCCCGAGTTCTCCGAGCCGGATACTCATCCACGGGAGGACATGGCCCAAGCTTCGAACCTAGAATCAGGCAGCGGGCCAGGATTATTGGGCAACATCTCAGAGTCCGAACGATCAAGCTCGGAAACTCCTCTGCCCCTGGGTCTCAGATCGGGTCAGGGTTTGAACCTAAATCTACCCACCCACCCAGATTCAAGTGATCTTTCCCACATTAGAGAAGAGCCCCATGAGACAGTACATCACTATTGGGCCAGATTCCTCCTTGTAATGAGCAAGGTCAAGGACTGTCGCGAGGAAGACGCAATTTCATTCTTTTGCAAAAATTGCACGAACAAGGGAATCCTCAACGCCATAAGTCGCCGTGACATAGTACACTTTGCTAACTTGGCGGCCATAGTATGGAAGTACTGTGCGATGGAAAGCGCCTGGAAAACCCAAACAAAATTCTGGGACCCTCCGGCTCTCACTAAACCCCCTGTCCGAACTAAAAGGGTGTACTCTCGTAAGTCACCCGGTCTAATTACAAAGAAACAAAAGCCCACTACAGGTCGTAGAACTATATTGGAGGGATGGCTCAATGGGCCATGCAAAACTCACAGTACATCGGATACCATGCCAACACACAGCCTTAGAGCATGTTGGATACTCCGGAAGGTAGCCAAGAGCGGCGAGGATATCCTCATTAATAATATAACAGAGCACCATCCCGTGGAAGATAACAATACAGTATTGTCAGTCTTCGAGACCTTTGCCTCAAATAATAGGCGCAAGCGAACACTCGGCAGCCTTGCCGACGTCTGCCACGTTGCAACAATAAATCCATGGAACGACATGGCCATAACCTTCAATGCCAGTGACGAACCTCAATTCCGAACAGCCCGAGCACCAGCCGCTTTGGTCCTCAATCCAATTGTGGACGGCTTTCGGCTTACTAAAGTGCTCATGGACGGCGGCAGCGGATTGAACCTCATCTACGAGGAAACTCTTAGCAAAATGGAAATAGACAAGAGCCGCATCGAGCAAAGCAGCACGACCTTCAGAGGAATCATCCCTAGTCGGGAAGCACGATGTGCAGGAAAAATCACACTAGATGTGGTATTCGGCACGTCGGAGAATTATAGGTCCGAAGAAATCGCATTCCAAGTGGCCCCGTTCAGTAGCGGATACCACGCCCTTCTAGGGCGGGAGGCATTCACGATCTTCCAAGCTATACCCCATTATGGGTACATGAAGCTCAAGATGCCCGGGCCCAATGGAATCGTCACTCTGGCTAGTGATCCGGACATAGCACTCCACACCGAAAATAAAACCGCCGCACTAGCCCTCGAGGCGTTATCCGAAGCCCTTGCGACCGAAGAACTTACTACGCTTCGCTCCATGGTGGACAGGGACGACGTGATACTCGACAAAAGGACCAAGTCCACCTCTTTTAAACCAGCGGATGAAATAGTCAAATTCCAGGTCCACCCAACGGACCCTACAAAAACAGCATCCATCGGGGCACAGCTAAACCCCACAACAGACGCTGCACTACGGGAGTTCTTGCGCGAGAATTGGGACATCTTCGCCTGGCATCCTTCAGACATGCCAAGAATCCCACATAGGCTGGCCGAGCATAGCCTTAACATTCTAAACGGGTTCAAGCCAGTCAAGCAGACTTTTCGGGGTTTCTCTGAGCCTAAGAGGCAAGTTATGGGAGAAGAGCTAGCCAAGTTACTCGAGGCCGGATTCATTAGAGAAATTAAACATCCGAATTGGCTAGCAAACCTGGTGATGGTACCAAAGAAGGACAAATCCTGGCGCCTATGTGTCGATTTCAAGGACCTTAACAAGGCTTGCCCCAAGGATCCATTCCCCCTCCCCCGCATCGATCAAATTATCGATGCTACCATAGGACAACGCATTGTTCTTCCTCGACGCATACTTCGGATACCATCAAATTAAGATGGCGGAGCCCGATCAAGCCACAACAGCATTCATCACTCCATACGGCCCCTTCTGTTTCAACACCATGCCTTTCGGGCTCAAAAATGCCAATGCAACCTATCAACGCATGATTCAGACATGCCAGGAAACACAAATCGGCAAAACATTGGAGGCATACATAGACGATGTGGTCATCAAAACAAGACACCTCGAATCCTTAATAGACGACTTGAGGCTCACATTCGACAATCTCCGAACATATGACATCAAGCTCAATCCGGAAAAATGCGTTTTCGGCATGCCCGCCGGAAAGCTCTTGGGCTTCATCATCTCCAATAGAGGAATTGAAGCAAATCCGGCTAAAATCCGAGCTTTGTCATAGTTGGCTATCCCAACAGACCTCAAGCAAATCCAGAAGTTAACTAGATGCGTGGCTGCCTTAAGCCGCTTTATCTCCCGATTAGGAGAAAAGGCACTACCTCTTTATCGCCTTCTTCGACGCACCAAACACTTCGAGTGGACAGATGTGGCCACAGCTGGATTGGAAGAAACAAAGGTCGTATTGGCCACCAACCCAATCTTGGCCGCGCCAAAGGTCGGCGAACCAATGTTGTTATATATAGCGGCGACACACCATGTTGTAAGCGCAGTGCTCGTCGTCGAACGAGAGACGGACAGACATAAGTTCCCTCCTCAAAAGCCAGTATACTACGTATCCACCGTCCCCACTCCATGCAAATCACGGTACCCGCATTACCAAAAGATAGCATACGCGGTCTTCATGGCATCCCGGAAACTATGACACTACTTTCAAGAGTGTTAAATCACGGTGGCCTCCGAAGTACCACTCAACGACATAATAAATAACCATGATGCCACAGGCCAGATTGCTAAATGGGCTATCGAGCTCCTCCCATTCGACATAACATATAAACCACGACGAGCCATTAAGTCGCAAGTACTGGCTGATTTCGTCGCCGAATGGACGGAAGCTGAACTCCCTAAAGAGTATGGCGCGTACTCCAATTGGATCATGCACTTTGACGGCTCTAAGATGATGGCCGGTCCTGGGGCAGGCATCGTCCTGACATCCCCCACCGGAGATACAGTCCAATATGTACTTCAAATATTATACACACACTCCAACAATGCAGCAGAACATGAGGCCCTGTTGCATCGTCTCCGGATGGCAGTCTCCATGGGCATTCAATGCCTAGAGGTGCGTGGGGATTCGAACCTCGCAATATCTCAAATAAATGGGGACTTTGACGCCAAGGACCCAAAAATGGCGGCTTACCGCAATGCCGTCCTCAAAATGTTAGCTCGGTTCAAGGGCCTAGAATTCCACCATGTGGTCCGAGAAAACAATCAAGCGGCAGATATCCTCGCCCGCATCGGCACTAAGCGCAACCCTGTCCCACCTAATATCTTCTTGGAAAGGTTGTTTAAGCCATCCGTAGTGTGGGATGGGGAGACCGGCAATAACAGTCTGGATCTGGCCACAACACCAGACCCCGAAAACTCTGACGTAATCAGAGGCTCTGCCACCGAAATAACACCTTCGGCCCACGTGATTATGGTTGTCATCGCCCCATGGACAGAACCCTTCTTGGCTTACCTAACTAGGCAAGAACTCCCTGATGACCCAAATGAGGCACGTTGCAATGTGCGGCGGTCTCAAGCCTACAAGGTCTAAGAGGGAGAGCTTTATAAGAAAAGCACTACTGGAGTACTCCAAAGGTGCATCTCTGAAGAGGAAGGACGGAAACTTTTGGCAGAAATTCATTCTGGACTTGGCGGCCACCACACCGCAGCTCGGGCCCTTGTAAGCAAGGCCTTTTGTACAGGTTTCTACTGGCTGACGGCCCGAGCGGACACACAGGACCTCGTTCAACATTGCGTCGGTTGCCAGCCTTTTGCAAACCAAAGCCATATGCCGCCTACCGCTCTCCAAACAATCCCCATTACTTGGCCCTTTGCGGTCTGGGGGCTTGATATGGTCGGACCCCTTAAAGGGGGGAGCCATAAGAAAAAATACCTATTGGTCATGGTGGATAAATTCACCAAATGGATAGAGGCCAAGCCAGTTAAAACGGTCGAGTTTGGACCAGTGATAGACTTCATATCCGGGGTTGTACACCGTTACAGTGTCCCCCACGGCATCATCACCGATAACAGCTCGAACTTTACAGCCGACGATGTAAAAACTTGGTGCAGCAAAATGAGCATTAAGCTTGATTATGCCTTTGTCTATCACTCGCAAACTAACGGTCAAGTCGAGCGAGCAAATGGTCTTATCATGAGCGGCATTAAACCCAGATTAGTGCGATCCTTGAAGGAATCAGATACGCACTGGGTGGAGGAGATTGACTCCGTACTATGGGGGCTGCGGACCACGCCGAATTGCACTACCGGATACACACCATTCTTTATGGTGTACAGCGCAGAGGCGGTATTGCCCTGCGACATTATTCATGACTCGCCTTGAGTGCGCATGTACGAAGAGAAAGAAGCCGAGCTTGATCGGCGGGATAGTTTGGACGCCCTGGAGGAGGTGCGTGACGTGGCAAAATCCCGCTCCGCATTCTATCAGCAACAGGCTCGGCGGTATCAAAGCAGAGAAGTATGGGCCAAAACTTATAACGTTGGCGAACTCGTTCTACGCCTACCGGAGAAGAAAAAGGACAAGCTCAAGCCCAAATGGGAGGCTCCCTTCGTTATCGACAAAGTTTTGACCGATGGAGCGTACCGTCTGCGAGATGCATCGAACAATCGACTTGAGCCAAACCCTTGGAACGCAGCCAGACTCCAAAGATTCTACGCCTAGTGCCGGACTCTGTGTTCATCTCCTTACCTCCGTCAATTTTTTATATATCCGTTATCTGTATTTTCTTTCTTTCTTCCCTTTTTCTTCTCGGCCTTAAAAGGTTAAAATGTGTCTTGACTGCACAATCTTGACACGCAAGGTGTGCTCATTATACCTGGGGGCTTCTTATACAGAAGCTTAATATAACTATATTCCGGGCTGTATGCCCCCACACATGTGTTACTTTTCCACATGTACCTTTTCTTTGCCATTATATGCATCGATATGACTTAAGTTTTGGCCAAGCTGGGTTGCCTGGCTCTTGTGTTTATGCCCTACGTTCCGGTTAATTCAGCTAGGGCACAAGGGGAGCACCTCTGCAATTGTTACTGCCGGGTCAGCCGGATGTGTACCTCAGACTGGGTGAAGCCGAAAGCTAGCGTTCTTAAGGGAATATTCGGTCGGTGAACAAAAGACGACTCTTATTTATTGTAATACATGCCCCCAGATGTCTATATCCTGTGTCTCTTTTCGTAGTTCGGACGTGCACATTAATGCATGCGTACCCAGGGAAAGGAACCCTTAACGGAACTATTCTCCCTGAAAGATGTTTCTTACTATCCATGTAATATAACATAGATAGTTGGGTACTTGTTTGTTCAAGAACTTATGAACCCTATGCCTGGTTCCACGCATACCCCGGTTTTTACATAACGAGCAGGTATTCGGACACACTTCGGACTGTCGGGTCCGGAGGTCGAAGCGAAAAGGTCCGCCATGAAAAATGATTTACAATCCGGCTAGGGACAATATATGTCAATTGAAGTACACAGTCACTTAGACTGACTAAATTCTTCTTCTATACCATCCTACAGGCTGTCTAGCCTACAATCCTATTGGGAATACTTTGCAGCTAATTTCACCTGGTCATACACCAAACTAACGGGGATCTCCTTCCCATCAGACCCCATAGGTCCGACCTCGGCCATGTGGTTCGGGTCAGCCTTGGTATATCGCGTCTTCACCATGGCCTAGGCTTCCCTCGCACCTTGTCGGCGGGCTGATATCTTCCATAGTCGAAAGCGCCGCCGCGCTCCCTTGAGCATCTCTACAAGCTCCCCCATGCCTCCTGGCAGGGAGGCGGATGGCCACAAGGCTTGGGCAATGCCCTGCATCACCTGCCGAACTTGTTCGTGCAGTTGTGAGAGCTCTGGTAGAAGATCACCCACAGACCCGGGCATCTCCTCTGCGGGACGACCCGTCAGCATACCTACAGATATAACTCTGTTAGCCGGTTTCTTCGCCGAACTCTATAAAATTTCGTTCAAGCACTTACTAAAAATGCCGCGTCGAAGCCTCTTATTCTCCTTTACGGAGTCCGTAAGCTGGGCCCAAACATCTTGTAGTTCAACGCCCAGCCAGGTATTGGCATCTTGGAGATTGTTTTTCTCCCGCCTAACCTGCGTAAGCACGCGCTCACTAGCCTTTAGGTGTCATTGAGCATGTTGCTCCTCCCCTCGCACGACCTCCGGATTCACTCCGGGATCATCTGCAGAATCTATTGTTAGATTTGCATGCATGCCGAATACTAACTGGTACATGTCATTCTTTTAGATAGAAGCAAGCTTTACTAGATGGGGCCTTCTCGGACTCTTTCAGTGCGGCAACTGCGGCCCGTAGCTGGGCTTTGCACTCCTCCAGCTCTTGAGACAACTGGGTATTCTTCTCCGTAAGAACCTACACAAACAATGATCCTTAAATCAGTTGTGCCAACTGTTTCAAGTCTCAGGGGCTACTGATATACATAATTATTAGATTTTCTTACCCGTATATCCTTCACATACTCGTCTGTGGCTTGGGCAAGACCATTTTGAGCAGCTCGGATGTACACGTCTCCTGACTTGAAGGCATCGAACGCCTCTTGAGAGAAACAACCGTCGTGGAGTATGGCTCGGCGACGCCTGTGATTCATGGCACTCTCTACTTCAGAATTCGTAGTAGATAGCCTATCCGCATCCTCTGTAGGAGGAACATCCGGTGTTGGCCCCGCGTTAGCATTCGCCTCTAAATCCGGCTCTGGAGCCCGGCTGGTGGAAGCTTGGCCAGCAGGCTCTCCGGATATGGTCTGGTGAGTGTTTTTCCTACCAGGAACCATAGACGTTATTATATTTTAAAAGACGACAACCATGGCGTGGGGTTATTTTTCATACCTCTGCGACGGCGTCTCAGTCCTGACCGCCTTCCTTTTAAGCCTACCCGGCTTCGGTGCCCCTTGTTGGTGAGTCACTGCGGGTTCGGCATGGCGTCCCGAGAGCCTTCCCTGTAAGA
Organism: Triticum aestivum; assembly: GCF_018294505.1. Lineage (NCBI taxonomy): Eukaryota > Viridiplantae > Streptophyta > Magnoliopsida > Poales > Poaceae > Triticum > Triticum aestivum. Next base: position 318,947,583 of record NC_057806.1, on the reverse strand, counting down.
CACCATATGTGTGCGGTAGGTGAAGTGCGAAAAGGGAATCCTTCTCGGAAGTTGGGACTTCGGTTTTACTTACATGCGATGCAGGGAGCAGTCCAGGATAATCAGCTATGATGGCCACCAAGGCACCGTCGCAGCTTAACTGATAGAACGTCATGTCGATGAGCTCCACAAACGTGTCCGGATCTTCTTCAAGTCCGGGGTCAAGGGCCCAGTCAGGGTCCTCTGGTTGTGGAGGCGGGCTGTGGATCTCCCTCACAGCTTTTCGCAGCTCCTGCTATGAAATAGCAAGGTAAATACTTATGACAAAGAATGTGGGAAGGTCTGGAGTAGAAAGTAGCAGCTCACCCAGTTCGGGGGGTTGTACATGGAGAATCCATCCCGTGGCTTAAGGCGGATGAACTCCTCTTCCTCTCCTTTATATAAATCGGACAGTATTTTCGCTAGAGCAGCGACGGAGTCCGGTCCCTTACGACCGCAGCGGGTGGCATCGTCTTCTCCGTTAAAGTGCCACATGGGTTGTCCCCGATATTGAAGTGGCTGCACCCCCCACATTATACATATTGACATAACCTCGATTATTGTCAATCCTGATTTGGCTAGCGCTTTTTCGGCCCATCAGGTAAAGGACCTCTCTGTTATCTTCCTCCTGGGGGTCTCGAGGGCGCCATCTGCGGCGTTTCTTCAGAGGGGCATTATTAAACTCAGGAAGGCCCATCCGAATAGGATCCGGAAGGGGGACGTCCGGCCAGTTTTCGGATGTCTTCTTCGGAGTACTGGACAGGTATCCGGTCCCGGCGATGCGCCATATTTCGGCTCCGCCCACTTGATATAGTGACCCCTCCTATGTGCGGGGTACAAGGCAGAATAGCATCTTCCATAGCTCAAAATGAGCTTCACAGCCCAAAAACAGCTCGCAAAAGGTGACGTAGCCAGCAATGTGTAATATGGAGGCGGGAGTGAAGTTATGCAGCTGGAGGCTATAAAACTCGAGGAGGCCACGGAGGAATGGATGGATTGGAAATCCAAGCCCCCATAGTAAGTAAGGGACAAGTCATACCCGCTCTTCCATCGATGGGTTGGGAAAGCTCTCCGATTGCTCCCCGCCGTTGTAAGTGGCAAGTCCGGCTTGAACGGGGACCATATACGCTGGAGGGAGAAATCCCTGGGTCTGTAACTCTACTAATTGGCTGTCGGGGATGGAACACTTCTTCCAGTCGCTTGGCCTAGGGCTACGGGAGCGGGAGGGGGAGTTGCGATGGCCGGCCATGATGGGATGGACTTTTTCCGGGCGCGCTCCGATGGATACTCGCTGCGAGAGGATGGTGTGATCTGGATCTAAGGATCCCCGTCTCCTTAAATAAACGATTTACTTACATGGTTAGGGTGGCAAGTGTAAAAATGCCCAGACTTCTCACATTCGCTCAACACATGGAGGATAGCCATTATTAGGCGCAGAAGCCAAAGAGTGCAACATTCATGGGAAGCTGGACACTACTCAACATGTATTCGGAATTTGGAGAAGAACCCGCCTTGCAATGCCGAAGACAATCTGCGCGCCGGACTCATTGTCATTGAAGCCAGGTTCAGGGGCTACTGAGGGAGTCCTGGATTAGGGGGTCCTCGGACTGCCGGACTATATACTTTGGCTGGACTATTGGACTATGAAGATACAAGATTGAAGACTTCGTCTCGTGTCTGGGTGGGACTCTGCTTTGCGTGGAAGGTAAGCTTCGCAATTCGGATATGTAGATCTCCTCCCTTGTAACCGACTCTGTGTAACGCTAGCCCCCTCCGGTGTCTCTATAAACCATAGGGTTTAGTCCGTAGGACAACAACAATCATAATCATAGGCTAGCTTCTAGGGTTTAGCCTCTACGATCTCGTGGTGGATCAACTCTTGTAATACTCATATCATCAAGATCAATCAAGAAGGAAGTAGGGTATTACCTCCATCGAGAGGGCCCGAACCTGGGTAAACATTGTGTCCCCTGCCTCCTGTTACCATCCGCCTTAGACGCACAGTTCGGGACCCCCTACCCAAGATCCGCCAGTTTTGACACCGACAACGACTTATAGTCCGGAACCAGTCCGGCTTATCAAACTCCAATATATGTTTAAGCATGATCCATAAGGATGAAGACTTCAGGGCCTGAATTATCTCAAGCCATATGTTTATATAGCGTAAATACATGATTCTAAAAAATACTTAGAAAAGGAAAATGAATCAAAATCGAGAAAACAAGGCGTATAAGCCAAACCAAGAGGGATATTCACAGATATGCTTCAAATATGAGAGGGAAGCCCCCAAGTGGCTTGTGGGATTGAGCCGATCAAGAGGGATATTCACAGCTATGCTTCAAATATGAGCAAGAACCTCCCCAAGTGACCACAAGGGTGGCATTGCGCCGATCAAGAGGGGTATTCATGGGTATGCTTCAAATATGAGCAGGAAGCCCCCAAGTGATCATAAGGGTGGAATTGCGCCAATCAAGAGGGATATTCACAACTATGCTTCAAATATGAGCTGGAAGGCCCCAAGTGACCATAAGGTTGGCATTGCGCCGATCAAGAGGGATATTCACAGCTATGCTTCAAATATGAGCAGGAAGCCCCCAAGTGACCATAAGGGTGGCATTGCGCCTATCAACAGGGGTATTCACAGCTATGATTCAAATATGAGAAAGAATCCCCCAAGTGACCATAAGGGTGGCATTGCACCGATCAAGAGGGATATTCATAGCTATGCTTCAAATATGAGTAGGAAGCCCCCAAGTGACCATAAGGGTGAAAAAGACTCATTATTCTTTGAGATGAAATAAACAGAGGCCCTATATTAGCAGGGGTGCCATCTTTATTATATTCATCATAATATATAAATTGTCAAGATATGTACATTGTAAGAGCTGGCGGCTCAAGTGTAGTAAGGCCGAAGATGAGCAATATTCCACGGCCGATGGGTCTCCTCCTCCGACGTGCGTGAGTCCTTGTGGTCTCGAACATCAACAAGGTAGTATGATCCATTGTTTATATTCTTGTTGATCACAAAAGGCCCTTCCCAATGTGGGGATAGTTTATGCATATCAGCTTGATCCTGAATATGCCGGAGCACTAAGTCACCTTCTTGAAAGGTTCGGGTCTTAACCCGATGGCTGTGATAACGACGCAGATCTTGCTGATAAATCACTGATCGAGCCGTCGCGAGGTCACACTCCTCGTCTAATAGGTCAAGTGCATCTTCACGTGCTTTTTTCATTATCAGCTTCAACATAAGCCACCACACGGGGTGAGTCATGACGGATGTCAATAGGGAGAACCGCCTCTGCTCCGTAAACCATGTAGAAAGGCGTGTAACCCATAGATCTGTTGGGGTAGTATTGATACTCCATAATACTGAAGGTAACTCCTCCACCCAACAACCCGGCGTCCTCTGCAAAGGAACCATAAGTCGGGGCTTGATACCCTTCAGGATCTCTTGATTAGCTCTCTCCGCTTAACCATTAGACTGGGGGTGAGCCACTGATGATACATCAAGCCGGATATGCTCACGTTGACAAAATTCCTCCATGGCACCCTTGGATAGACTAGTGCCATTATTAGTTATAATACTGTGGGGAAAACCATAACAGAAAATCACCTTTTTGATTAATTGAACCGCCATTGCTGTGGCACATTTACTGACCGGCTCTGCTTCAACCCACTTCGTAAACTTATCAACCACCACTAGGAGGTGTGCCTTTTTGTCTTTGGACATTTTGAAAGGCCCAACTAAATCAAGCCCCCAGACTACAAACAGCCAAGTACCTGGAATCATCCTCAACTCCTGAGCCGGCACATGAGTGCGCCATGCAAACTTCTGACAACCATCACATCTATTGACTAGATCCTCCGCATCAGCGTGTGCCGTCAGCCAATAGAACCCATGAAGAAAAGCCTTGGCTACGAGAGATTTAGATCCGGCATGATGACCACAATGCCCTTCATGAATCTCTCGTGGAATCTCACACCCTTCTTCAGGAGAAACACAATGTTGAAATGCCCCTGCGACACTACGATGAGGCAATTCCCCATTAACAATAGTCATTGACTTAGACTGCCAGGTTATCTGTCTGGCCAAAGTTTCATCCTCAGGTAACTCGCCCCGGGTCATATAAGCCAAATAGGGAATTGTTCAATCAGGAATAGCATGAAGAGTCGCCACCAGTTGCGCCTCCGGGTCAGGAATTGCAAGATCCTCCTCTGTAGGCAATTTGACAGAAGGGTTATGCGGAATATCCAGGAAAGTGATAGGTGGCACCGGCTTACGCTGAGACCCTCACCGGCTTAAAGCATCAGCCGCCTCATTTTTCCTGCGATCAACATGTTCAACTTGATAACCCTTGAAGTAACCTGTGATTGCATCGACCTCTCGACGATAAGCCGCCATGAGTGGGTCTTTAGAATCCCAAGTGCCAGACACTTGCTGAGGTACCAGATCTGAATCACCAAAGCATCTCACCGGGCTTAAGTTCATTTCCTTAGCCATCCAAAGACCATGGAGCAAGGTCTCATACTCAGCTGCATTGTTAGTACAAGGGAACATCAGACGGAGAACATAAGAAAATTTATCACCTCGTGGGGAAGTCAAGACAACTCCAGTCCTCGAGCCCTCCAATTGCCTGGACCCATCAAAGTGGATAGTCCAATATGTGTTATCTAGCTTCTCCTCAAGCATCTGCAACTCTGCTCAATCATTGATAAAATCCACAAGTGCTTGAGACTTGATGGCTCTATGAGGCACCTACTTTAAACCATGAGGTCCAAGCTCAATGGCCCACATAGCTATCCGACATGTGGCTTCTCTGTTTTGAATGATATCCCCTAAAGGGGCAGAACTAACCACAGTGATAGGATGACCAAGAAAATACTGTTTCAGCTTCCGGCTAGCCAGAAAAAACCCGTATACAAGCTTCTGCCAATGTGGATACCTTTGTTTGGATTCAATAAGGACCTCACTGATGTAATAAACCGAACGTTGAACCAGATATTCTTTGCCTGCTTCCTTCCTTTCCACCATAATGGCTACACTAATAGCTCGGCTATTGGCAGCCACATATAACAGCAAAGGCTCCTTGTCAATGGGAGCAGCAAGAACCGGCGGCTCAGCCAATTGTCTCTTCAAGGCCTCAAATGCCTGATCAGCAGCATCACTCCAGACAAAGTGATATGTCTTCTTCATCATCTGATACACAGGGATAACCTTCTCACCCAACCGTCTTACGAACCGGCTCAAGGCCGCAATACGACCCGCCAAACGCAGAACATCATTGATACACGCCGGCTTAGCCAGAGAGGTGATAGCTTTTATCTTCTCTGGGTTAGCCTCAATACCCCGTTCTGAAAGCAGAAAACCCAAAATCTTACCAATTGGCACACCGAAAACACACTTGGTCGGGTTAAGCATCATCTTATAAACCCGGAGGTTGTCAAAGGTTTCCTTCAAATCATTAATCAGGGTCTCCTTCTTCCTAGACTTCACCACAATATCATCCACATAGGCATGAACATTGCGCCCAATCTGATTATGAAGACAATTCTGCACACATCGCTGGTAAGTCGCTTGGGCGCTCTTGAGCCCAAAAGTTATAGACACATAGCAGAAGGCTCCAAACAGAGTGATGAAAGTTGTCTTCTCCTGGTCCTTAACTGCCATCTTGATCTGATGATAACCAGAATAAGCATCCAAAAGCTCAAACGCTCACAACCCGTCGTAGCATCAATAATTTGATCAATACGAGGGAGAGCAAAGGGACCAGCCAGACAAGCTTTGTTTAAGTCCGTGTAGTCCACACACATACACCAAGTGTCGTTCTTCTTAAGCACCAACACCTGCTTAGCCATCCACTCAGGATGAAAAACTTCCACAATAAAGCCAACTGCCAAGAGCCGGGCCACTTCCTCACCAATAGCCTTACGCCTTTCTTCATTGAAATGATGAAGAAATTGCTTGATTAGTTTAAACTTTGGATCAATATTAAGAGTTTGCTCAATGATTTCCCTCGGTACACCTGGCATGTCAGAAGGTTTCCATGCAAAGATGTCCCAGTTCTCACGGATGAACTCGATGAGTGCGCTTTCCTATTTCGGATCCAGATTGGCACTGATGCTGAACTGCTTGGATGAATCGCCAGGAATGAAATCAACTAGTTTAGTGTCATCAGCTGACTTCATGACTGGATCATGCTCCGTAGTTGGGTTTTTCAAAGATGTCATGTCTGCCAGGTCAACATTGTCCTTGTAGAACTTCAACTCTTTGGTCGCACAAACAGACTCAGCATAAGCAGCATCGCCTTCCTCACACTCCAAGGTATCTTGCGACTCCCATGTATTGTTATAGTGCCCTTGTGACCCGGCATTTTGAGCTATGGATATACATAACAAGGTCGTGGCATGAATTTGGCATAAGACGGCTGTCCGAACAGAGCATGATAAGGGCTTTTGATTTTAACCACTTCAAAGGTCAACGTCTTAGATCCGGAATCATACTCATCTCCAAAAATAACTTCCAAAGATATCGTACCAATATGCCAACTTACTAGGTACCGCACCGTGGAATACAATGTTTGACGGCTTAAGGTTTTTATCGGTCAACCCCATACGATGGAAAGTATCATAGTAGAGGATATTAATACTGCTGCCTCCATCCATGAGTACCTTAGTGAACTTGTATCCTCCAACCTGAGGCGCCACCACCAGCGCCAAATGACCCGGATTACCAACCCAGGGCGGGTGATCCTCACGGCTCCAAACAATGGGCTGGTCATACCATCGTAAATAACGGGGAACCGCCGGATCTATGGCGTTTACTGCCCTTTTATGAAGCTTATGATCCCTCGTACATAAACTTGTGGTGAAGACGTGGTATTGCCCACTATTCAACTACTTCGGGTTACTCTGATAACAGATTGCTGTTGTTGATTCCCCTGACCGGACTGTTGATGATAACCACCCTAATTGCCTTGATTTCTTGGGTGACCCTGGAAGCCGGAATTATAACCGCCACTACTGTAACCCGGACCATGAGAACCGAAACCTGAGCCGCCGCCCGACCCACGATTGTTCTGAAACAAATTTGAATTTTTGAACTCCTTCATAATTTGGCAATCTTTCCAGAGGTGACTAGACGGTCTTTCCCGCGTACCATGCTTTGGGCAAGGCTCATTCATCATCTGCTCAATATTGATAGCTGCCCCTCCTGTCCGAGGAGGTTGCTTTCCCTTACGATGCTGACCATTATTCTGCGTGTTGGTGTTGGCCACAAAATCTGAATTGCCATAGGCCCTGCGCTTACCATTGCCCCCCTGATTCGCCGAGTTATGATGCTGGCCCTTGGTGTTGCCGCTCTTCTTTCCCTTTCCCGTCTTTTCATCATCAGACTCGAGGTCCTTGGTATTGTCAGAGTCGCCATATTTAATCAGAGCTACCATCAGCTCCCCCATGTCATCGCAGTGGCGCTTGAGTCGCCCTAGCTTCTGTTTAAGAGGCAAAAAATGGCAATTTTTCTCCAACATTAGGACCATTGAGCCGGCATTAATGTTATCCGATGAGTGCAAGATGGCTTTGACCCGGCGCACCCAATGGGTCGTTGACTCGCCCTATTCTTGGGCACAGGCATCCAAATCCACAATCGACATGGGCTGCTTGCACGTATCTTTAAAATTCTGGATGAATCGGGCCTTTAACTCGGCCCACGACCCAATGGAATTGGAAGGAAGTCCCTTTAGCCAAGTATGAGCCGTCCCATCTAGCATCATGGTGAAGTACTTGGCACATGCAGCATCGCTGACCTCCAACAGCTCCATGGCCATCTCGTAACTCCGAATCCATGCCTCAGAGGGTAAATCGGCTATATAGTTAGGCACCTTACGAGATCCTTTGAAATCCTTGGGCAAACACTCATTCCGCAGAGTCGGTACTAAACATGGTACACCCGTGGCTCTGGAGGTTACGCCTGCCTCCACCAAAGTTGCCGTATAAATAGGGGAAGGCGGATGAGCCGCTTGCTGAACCGCCAGTTCAACCTCACGACGTGCTCCATCCTGGCCCACCAAATTCTAAGCACTATTATGCACTGGGCCATGCCCACGAGGCTGATTACGGTGCCTGTCACTGCTTGAAACGGCCGGCGAATCCATGTGTCTACTGTAACTCCGGCTTGGGCGAGAGGTTGAGTGAATCCTTTCACAACTGTAAGAATAAACCTCCTACTGCACCAATGCTGTCTGAAGAAGCTCTCTAGCCCTCCTTGTTTCAACCGTAGCTGGAGACTCGCCTTCAACTGGGAAATCCGCCAGTCGTGTCACCATAGCGATCATATTATCCAACGGGTTAGAGTAATGACCCGCTGGCATCGGTACATACGGTGGCAGGGTATTATTCAGACAAGGCGGATCTATTGCGCGTGGCTGAGCCGGTGCTCCGGTCCTAGGTATGGCCACCACCCGGTTTACCTCCGGCGGGTCACTGGTCCCTGCACCGGGTGTATTGAAGAGGTTCCTTGCCTCGTAAACCGGGGGCAGACGACTCTGGTGCATTCTCCTCATGACTTCGTTTGAAGCGTTCTGATCCAACCAGATCCGGAAGGAATTAGCCTAGATCCGTTGTGTCTGAGCGTCCAGAGAGGCTCGCTCCGCAGTCATCCTCGCGTTCTCGGCTGCCAGATCTTCCTTGGCTTGAGCTATCTCCTCTCTCAGTTTTGCGACTTCCGTGTTATGCTGAACTTGATCTGTCGGGTTAACCTCTATCGTTAACAATGTTGTCAAGGTGTCCAATAAGTCGGATAGGACCTGAGCCGGCGGGTGCATAGGGCCTCCTGCCCCGGCCGTCGTCGCCGCTGCTGACCCAGAAACCATAGCCGCTGCAGTCGAAGAATTCTGCCCCCGCTGTGTACCGGCCATGAAAATCGCAACCCGGTTTGGCGGCTCATAGGGGTCCAGAATACTATCGCCATCGGAACAGCCCCCAAGCCTGCCGTCTTGCAGTTGATATAGTGAAGTAGTCTCACCTGTGGATGACTCACCATCAGAATAGATGGCCGTCTCACCGCCAGACACAGATCCTTCCTCAAATTCCGCCCCGTGGATGAATCCAATGAAGGCGTGCTTCACGGCGGGTTGAACCTGGGCGGGTCATGCACGCTAAGCCGTCTCGATGATGTCGGTGCAGATGTCCAGCTCAAGGCCCGGTTCGCCGATCTTGCCGATGAAAACATGGATTCCGCCGAAGGGGAACCGGTACCCGTACTCAATTGAGCCGGGCTCGGGGGCCCAGCCTGCATCGTTGATGTAGAGCTTGCCGCGGCGACTCTTGGTCATCCAGCCCACAGTGTATCCCTTGATCCCTTCGAAGTTGCCCTTTAAGAACTCAAAACCACCATGCGCTGGCCCCACGGTGGGCGCCAACTATCGTGGAATTGTCACGACAGATGTCCTAGCGAAAGGACTTAGTCGTGGAGCCATCGCAACAGGGTTAGCTTAAAGGGGTTAAATGGGACAAAGGACACAAGGAGTTTATACTGGTTCGGCCCCTTGCAGTGAAGGTAAAGGCCTAATCCAAATTGAGGTGGTATTGCTTATGTCTCGATTACCAGGGAGCGAATATGCTTGACCTAGCTTTCGGTTTGTTGTTTCTAGCCCTAAACCGCCACCGGGTCGTCCCTTTATATACACAGGTTAACGCCCAGCAACTTACAGAGTTTCGACCGGTTCATAGCAATGTGTCCGGCTCGATGACTAAATACACATGCCTTACAATACAAGTCCTACATATATGGCGGTTTACACTTACGGACTTTAAGCCGCCTCTGGGCTCTGGGCCTTTTAACGAGTCTTCATAGTGAACCACCATTTTCAACATCTTTATGGGCTTTGTCTTGATAGACCGCCATGGCTTAACCCGACCCCTCGTGGGCGGGTTAACCCAATAGTTATATCCCCAACAGAAGGTGTGGCGGTGCGGCCATCACACTGCATGGAGGGCGGCAGCGATGAGTCTTGCTGCTCGTGAGCAGCAGGGTTGGTGGCGGCGTTGGCTGCGGGAGAGGCGGAGCAATGCAGGGCGCAGCGGCCCATCGGCGCCGTCTGAGCGACGCGGGCGGCCCGGCGCTCGGCGCAGACTCGGCGAGCATCGACCATGGGAGCGATGGAGCAGAGACGGAGTGGAGCGGAAGGGAGAACTTTGACATGCCCCTACCTGGCGCGCCAAATGTCGGGATCAGGGCTCCGCGGACCCAATAAGGTTCAATTCTGGGCGTGCATGAAGGATCTGGCCTAACAGTGGCTCACTTCTCGTCGCCCCACGGCTTGGCTCCGGCGAGTTCGTGTGAGCAAGAAGGGGAAGGGGACATTGTGGTTTACCCAGGTTCGGGCCACCTTGCGGTGTAAAACCCCACTACTGCTTTGTGCTGGATTGCCTCGCGAGGAGGATGAGTATGAACCGGTACAAGTGTGAGCTGCCTCGGGAGATCTCAATGGCCGAGGGATTCGATCCTTCTCTACGGTGGAGTCTGGTCCCTATTTATAGTGGCCTTGGTCCTCTTCCCTCATAGCTTAGGCGTGAAGGGATACCACAGCGGGCAATTTTGAAGGGGGCATGAGTACATCAAAGATGGTTAAGTTTCCTAGCCGTAGACATGTGCTGTCATTTGATTAACGGGATCATACCGTTAGAGAATGATGTGATGGACAAGACCCATCCGTTAGCGTAGCACTATGATCGTTTAGTTTATTGCTATTGATTTCTCCATAACTTATACATCTTCCTATGACTATGAGATTATGCAACTCCCGAATACCGGAGGAAAACTTAGTGTTCTATCAAACGTCACAACGTAACTGGGTGATTATAAAGATGCTCTACACGTGTCTCCGATGGTGTTTGTTGAGTTGGCATAGATCGAGATTAGGATTTGTCACTCCGATTGTCGGAGAGGTATCTCTAGGCCCTCTCGGTAATGTACATCACTATGAGCCTTGCAAGCAATGTGACTAATGAGTTAGTTACGGGATGATGCATTACGGAACGAGTAAAGAGACTTGCCAGTGACGAGATTTGAACTAGGTATGATGATACCAACGATCAAATCTCGGGCAAGTGACATATCGATGACAAAGGGAACAACGTATGTTGTTATGCGGTTTGACCGATAAAGATCTTCGTAGAATATGTAGGAACCAATATGAGCATCCTGGTTCCGCTATTGGTTATTGACCGGAGATGAGTCTCGGTCATGTCTACATAGTTCTCGAACCCGTAGGGTCTGCACGCTTAACGTTCGATGACGATATGTATTGTGAGTTATGTGATTTGATGTACCGAAGGATGTTCGGAGTCCCGTATGTGATCACGGACATGACGAGGAGTCTCGAAGTGGTCGAGACATGAAGATTGGTATATTGGAAGGTAATGTTTGGACACCGGAAAGGTTTAGGATAGGTTCGGGCATTTTCCGGAGTACCGGGGGTTGCCGGAACCCCCCTAGGGGGTTAATGGGCCTTCATGGGCTTTAGTGGAAGAGAGGAGGAGACGTCCAAGAGGAGGGGCGTGCCCCCAAGCCCAATCCAAATTGGGGAGGTGGGCCGGACCCCCTTTCCTTCTTCCCCTCTTCCCTTTCCTTCCCCTCCTAGTTGGGGCACACGCTTGGGGCACGCGCTATGAGGCCGGCCGGCCCCCTCCTCCACTCCTTTATATACTGGGGAGGGGGCACCCCATAGATACACAAGTTGATTTCTTAGCCGTGTGCGGTGCCCCCTCCATAGATTTCCACCTCGATCGTATTGTCGTAGTGCTTAAGTGAAGCCCTGCGCCGGTAACTTCATCATCACCGTCAACATGCCATCGTGCTGACGAAACTCTCCCTCAACCTCGGCTGGATCTAGATTTCGAGGGACGTCACCGAGCTGAATGTGTGCAGATCGCAGAGGTGTCGTGCGTTCGGTACTTGATCGGTTGGATCGCGAAGACGTTCGACTACATCAACCGCGTTATTCAACGCTTCCGCTTTTGGTCTACAAGGATACGTAGACACACTCTCCCCTCTCATTGCTATGCATCCCTAGATAGATCTTGCATGATTGTAGGAATTTTTTTTGAAATATTGTGTTCCCCAACAATGGTGTCAGAGCCAGGTCTATGTGTAGATGTTATATGCACGAGTATAACACAAAGGAGTTGTGGGCGTGGGTATATACATATTGCTTGCCGTCACTAGTTGTTTCTTGATTCGGCGGTATTGTTGGATGAAGCGGCCTGGACCAACATTACATGACCGCGGTCATGAGACTGGTTCTACCGACGTGCTTTGCACACAGGTGGCTGGCGGGTGTCAGTTTCTCCAACTTTAGTTGAATCGGATTCAATGAACACGGTTCTTTTGTGAAGATCAAAAAGCAATCACTATACCGTGTTGTGGTTTTTGATGCGTAGGTAAGAATGGTTCTTGCTAAGCCCGTAGCAGCCAAGTAAAACTTGCAACAACAAAGTAGAGGACGTCTAACTAGTTTTTGCAGGGCATGTTGTGATGTGATATGGTCAAGACGTGACGATATATAATTTGTTGTATGAGATGATCATGTTTTGTAACACAGTTATCGGCAACTGGCAGGATCCATATGGTTGCAGCTTTATTGTATGAATTGCAATCGCCATGTAATTGCTTTACTTTATCAATAAGCGGTAGTGATAGTCGTGAAAGCAATGGTTGGCGAGATGACAACGATGCTACGATGGAGATCAAGGTGTCAAGCCGGTGACGATGGTGATCATGACGGTGCTTTGGAGATGGAGATCAAAGGCACAAGATGATGATGGCCATATCATATCACTTATATTGATTGCATGTGATGTTTATCCTTTATGCATCTTATTTTGCTTAGTACGGTGGTAGCATTATAAGATGATCTCTCACTAAATTTCAAGGTATAAGTGTTCTCCCTGAGTATGCGTTGTTGCTACAATTCGTCGTGCCGAGACACCACGTGAAGATTGGGTGTGATAAGCTCTACGTTCACACACAACGGGTGCAAGCCAGTTTTGCACGAGCAGAATACTCGGGTTAAACTTGACGAGCCTAGCATATGCAAATATGGCCTTCTTACACTGAGACCGAAAGGTCGAGTGTGAATCATATAGTAGATATGATCAACATAGTGATGTTCACCATTGAAAAGTACTACATCTCACGTGTTGATCAGACATGGTTTAGTTGATATGGATCACGTGATCACTTAGATGATTAGAGGGATGTCTATCTAAGTGGGAGTTCTTAAGTAATTTGATTAATTGAACTTTAATTTATCATGAACTTAGTACCTGATAGTATTTTGCATGTCTATGTTGTTGTAGATAAATGGCCTGTGCTGTTGTTCCGTTGAATTTTAATGTGTTCCTGGAGAAAGCTAAATTGAAAGATGATGGTAGCAACTACACAGACTGGGTCCGTAACTTGAGGACTATCCTCATTGCTGCACAGAAGAATTACGTCCTGGAAAGACTGCTAGGTGAAAAACCCGCTGCAGGAGCAACTCCAGATGTTATGAACACCTGGCAGAGTAAAGCTGATGACTACTCGATAGTTCAGTGTGCCATGCTTTACGGCTTAGAACCGGGACTTCAAGGACGTTTTAAACGTCATGGAGCATATGAGATGTTTCAGGAGTTGAAGTTAATATTTCAATCAAATGCCCGGATTGAGAGATATGAAGTCTCCAATAAGTTCTACAGCTGCAAAATGGAGGAGAATAGTTCTGTTAATGAACACATACTCAGAATGTCTGGGTGCCACAATCACTTGACTCAGCTGGGAGTTAATCTTCCGGTTGCTAGTGTCATTGACAGAGTTCTTCAATCACTGCCACCAAGCTACAAGAGCTTCGTGATGAACTATAATATGCAAGGGATTTATAAGACAATTCTCGAGCTCTTCGCAATGCTAAAGGCTGCAGAGGTAGAAATCAAGAAGGAGCATCAAGTGTTGATGGTCAACAAGACCACCAGTTTCAAGAAGAAGGGCAAAGGGAAGAAAGGGAACGTCAAGAAGAATGGCAAGCAAGTTGCTGGTCAAGTGAAGAAGCCCAAGTCTGGACCTAAGCCTGAGACTAAGTGCTTATACTGCAAAGGGACTGGCCACTGGAAGCGGAACTGCCCCAAGTATTTGGCGGATAAGAAGGATGGCAAAGTGAAAGGTATATTTGATATACATGTTATTGATGTGTACCTTACTAATCCTCGTAGTAGCGCCTGGGCATTTGATACTGGTTCTGTTGCTAATATTTGCAACTCGAAACAGGGGCTACGGATTAAGCGAAGATTGGCTAAGGACAAGGTGACGATGCGCGTGGGAAATGGTTCCAAAGTTGATGTGATCGCCGTCGGCACGCTACCTCTACATCTACCTTCGAGATAAGTTTTAGACCTGAATAATTGTTATTTGGTGCCAGCGTTAAGCATGAACATTATATCTGGATCTTGTTTGATGCGAGACGGTTATTCATTTAAATCAGAGAATAATGGTCGTTCTATTTATATGAGTAATATCTTTTATAGTCATGCACCCTTGATGAGTGTTCTATTTTTACTAAATCTTGATAGTAGTGATACACATATTCATAGTATTGAAGCCAAAAGGTATAAGTTTAATAATGATAGTGCAACTTATTTGTGGCACTGTCGTTTAGGTCATATTGGTGTAAAGCGCATGAAGAAACTCCTTGCTGATGGGCTTTTGGAATCCCTTGATGCTTGCGAACCATGCCTCATAGGCAAGATGACTAAGACTTCATTCTCTGGAACAATGGAACGAGCAACAGACTTATTCGAAATAATACATATTGATGTATGCGATCCGATGAGTGTTGATGCTCGTGGCGGGTATAGTTATTTTCTCACCTTCACAGATGATTTGAGCAGATATGGGTATATCTACTTGATGAAACATAACTCTGAAACATTTGAAAAGTTCGAAAAAAATTAGAGTGAAGTGGAAAATCATCGAACAAGAAAATAAATTTTCTACGATCTCATCATGGAGGAGAATATTTGAGTAACGAGTTTGGTCTTCATTTGAACCAATGCGGAATAGTTTCGCTTCTCACGCCACCTGGAATACCAAAGCGTAATGGTGTGTCTGAACGTCGTAACCGCACTTTATTAGATATGGTGTGATCTATGATGTCTCTTACTGATTTACCGCTATCGTTTTGGGGTTAAACTTTAGAGACAGTTGCATTCACGTTAAATAGGGCACCATCGAAATCCGTTGAGACGACACCATAAGAACTGTGGTTTGGCAAGAAACCCAAGTTGTCATTTCTTAAAGTTCGGGGATGTGATGCTTATGTGAAAAAGCTTCCAGTGATTCCTACACGAATTAGTGGGGAAGCTAATGATGATCATGAAGCTTCTGATCAAGTTACTATCGAACCTCGTAGGTCAAGCAGAGTAAGATCCGCACCAGAGTGGTCGGTAATCCTTTTCTGGAAGTCATGTTACTTGACCATGACGAACCTACGAACTATGAGGAAGTGATGATGAGCCCAGATTCCGCGAAATGTTTTGAGGCCATGAAATCTGAGATGGGATCCATCTTTGAGAACAAAGTGTGGACTTTGGTTGACTTTCCCGATGATTGGCAAGCCATAGAAAATGGATCTTCAAGAAGAAGAGTGATGCTGACGGTAATGTTCCTATCTACAAAGCTCGACTTGTTGCAAAAGGTTTTCGACAAGTTCAAGGAGTTGACTGCGATGAGACCTTCTCACCCGTAGCGATGCTTAAGTCCGTCTAAATCATGTTAGCAATTCCCGCCTTGATGATTATGAAATTTGGCAAATGGATGTCAAACATGCATTCCTTAATGGATATCTTAAATAAGAGTTGTATATGATGCAACCAGAAAGTTTTGTCGATCCAAAAGGTGCTAACAAAGTGTGTAAGCTCCAGCGATCCATTTATGGACTGGTGCAAGCATCTCAGAGTTGGAATATACGCTTTGATAGTGTTATCAAAGCATATGGTTTTATATAGACTTTTGGAGAAGTCTGTATTTACAAGAAAGTGAGTGGGAGCTCTGTACCATTTCTGATATTATATGTGGATGACATATTGTTGATTGGAAATGATACTGATTTCCTGAATAGCATGAAAGGATACTTGAATAATAATTTTTCAATGAAAGACCTCGAAGAAGCTGCTTATAAATTGGGCATCAAGATCTATAGAGATAGATCAAGACGCTTAATTGGACTTTCACAAAGCACATACCTTGATAAAGTTTTGAAGAACTTCAAAATGGATCAAGCAAAGAAAGGATTCGTGC
The DNA here is from genome assembly GCF_018294505.1 of Triticum aestivum. NCBI lineage: Eukaryota > Viridiplantae > Streptophyta > Magnoliopsida > Poales > Poaceae > Triticum > Triticum aestivum. The sequence continues at coordinate 318,931,235 of NC_057806.1, read as the reverse complement.
CTGTGTTACAAGGTGTGAAGTTGAGTCAGACTCAATGCCCGACCACCGCAGAATATAGAGAGAAAATGGAAGTCATTTCCTATGCCTCATCCATAGGTTCTATCATGAATGCAATGCTGTGTACTAGACCTGATGTGTGCCTTCCTGTTAGTTTAGCAGGGAGGTACCAAAGTAATCCAGGATTGGATCACTGGACAGCGGTTAAGAACATCATGAAATACCTGAAAAGTACTAAGGATATGTTTCTCGTGTATGGAGGTGACAAAGAGCTCGTCGTAAACGGTTACGTCGATGCAAGCTTTGACACTAATCCGGATGACTCTAAATCACAAACCGGATACATATTTTTATTGCATGGTGGAGCTGTCAGTTGGTGCAGTTCTAAGCAGAGCGTCGTGGTGGATTCTACGTGTGAAGCGGAATACATAGCTTCTTCAGAAGCAGTAAATGAACGAGTCTAGATGAAGGAGTTCATATCTGATCTAGGTGTCATACCTAGTGCATCGGGTCCAATGAAAATCTTTTGTGACAATACTGGTGCAATTGCCTTGGCAAAGGAATACAGATTTCACAAGAGAACCAAGCACATCAAGAGACGCTTCAATTCCATCCGCGGTTAAGTCAAAGAGGGAGACATAGATATTTGCAAGATACATACGGATCTAAATGTTGCATACCCGTTGACTAAGAGTCTCTCACAAGCAAAACATGATCAACACCAAGACTCCATGGGTGTTAGAATCATTACTATGTAATCTAGATTATTGACTCTAGTGCAAGTGGGAGACTGAAGGAAATATGCCCTAGAGGCAATAATAAAGTTGTTATTTATATTTCCTTATATCATGATAAATGTTTATTATTCATGCTAGAATTGTATTAACCGGAAACTTAGTACATGTGTGAATACATAGACAAACAGAGTGTCCCTAGTATGCCTCTACTAGAGTAGCTCGTTAATCAAAGATGGTTAAGTTTCCTAGCCATGGACATGTGTTGTCATTTGGTGAATGGGATCACACCATGAGAGAATGATGTGATGGACAAGACCCATCCGTTAGCATAGCACTATGATCGTTTAGTTTATTGCTATTGCTTTCTCCATAACTTATACATGTTCCTATGACTATGAGATTATGCAACTCCCGAATACCGGAGGAACACTTAGTGTGCTATCAAATGTCACGACGTAACTGGGTGATTATAATGATGCTCTACAGGTGTCTCCGATGGTGTTTGTTGAGTTGGCATAGATCGAGATTAGGATTTGTCACTCCGATTGTCGGAGAGGTATCTTTAGGCCCTCTCGGTAATGTACATCACTATGAGCCTTGTAATCAATGTGACTAATGAGTTAGTTACGGGGATGATGCATTACAGAACGAGTAAAGAGACTTGCCGGTGACGAGATTGAACTAGGTATGATGATACCGACAGTCGAATCTCGGGCAAGTAACATACTGATGACAAAGGGAACACCGTATGTTGTTATGGGGTTTGACCGATAAAGATCTTCGTAGAATATGTAGGAACCAATATGAGCATCCAGGTTCCGCTATTGGTTATTGACCGGAGATGAGTCTCGGTCATGTCTACATAGTTCTCGAACCCGTAGAATCCGCACGCTTAACGTTCGATGACGATATGTATTGTGAGTTATGTGATTTGATGTACCGAAGGTTGTTCGGAGTCCCAGATGTGATCACGGACATGACGAGGAGTCTCGAAATGGTCGAGACATGAAGATTGATATATTGGAAGGTTATGTTTGGACACCGGAAAGGTTTCGGATAGGTTCGGGCATTTTTCATAGTATCGAGGGTTGCCGGAACCCCCCGGGGGGTTAATGGGCCTTCATGGGCTTTAGTGGAATAGAGGAGGGCACGCCCCCAAGCCCAATCCGAATTGGGGAGGGGGCCCGGTCCCCCTTTCCTTCTTCCCCGCTTCTCTTTCCTTCCCCTCCTAGTTGGACTAGGATCCCCCCCCCCCCTGGGGCGCACCCTATGAGGCCGGACGGCCTCCTCCTCCACTCCTTTATATATGGGGGAGGGGGCACCCCATAGATACACAAGTTGATTTTTTAGCCGTGTGTTGTGCCCCCACTCCACAGATTTCCACCTCGGTCATATCTATAATACATAAATAGTTGATCCCCACTATCTTATTTCTCTTAACATGCAGCCTACCCACCTCATCAAAGTGCCACGTCAGCATTTCGATTCCAATTAGCAGACCGACCTCTCATGTTTCGACCTCATCTTTTCCCTGTGACACCAGCTCCCTGGATGGACTCGATGCATTGCACTATTCAGATCTCTTACAACTGGGTGCCCAAGCCAGGATTTGGTACGTGGGCTGTAGCCCATGATTGTTCAACGCCGATGTAGCCCCATCATAAAAAGTAGATGGCCATTCAACTAATAAAAAAAATTCTGGCCATCGTCTTCCCCGCTGCGACTCCAATGGGCACCGATATCTCTTCCGTCCACCACGAACGACTCTCTCCCAAAATTCCAGACAAAAATGCAACCATGAAGGCACATCGAAACAGCAGCATTTATAGCCCGCTCATCTCCTTGCCTTCCATTACATTGCAAATACGGTAGACACTGCTGGATTTAACTAAGCGGCCGCCGCCTTCCACAGGCACGTTCCTCAGTCCCTTCTGCTACAATTGGTACCATCCCTTCCACTTCTCCTTCCCAACAATGTCAACACCTCTTTTCAATCCCCTCCTTTCCATGGTCCTTGTATATCTAGATCATCGGCGAGGTTGTGCCTAATCGCCAGATGCTTAGTGCTTTTATCCAACTTGGCATCGTAATGTGCATCTGTCATCCGCCGATTCTGCGGTTCATCTCCTGGTGGTCATGCAATCATGCGCCCATGCATGTCTTCGCATCTGTCACTCAAGCTCATGTCTCTTTCCTCGCTTGGAAGTACAACTCTATCCTCCTCACAGGTATCATCTTCCTCTATCTAACTACTCCCTAGTCTCTACCGCCTCCCAATATTTGTTGAATGTCCACGGCCTCCTGATGCTTTTGTTGGGTGAAGTTTTAGTATGTACTTCCATTAGAAGGTTAAATATATTCTTTTTTGTTTATGAAGCAGGTACTACAACCTGCCATGTTGTAGTAGTCAACCAACTTTAATCTTCTACCTTCTCATGTTTGGTTCTGCATGAATTTCTAATCCATGTCACCGTGGTATTATCTTATCAAAGTCCAAACAGTTTGCAGCTCCATTTGTTTCTGCAGAATTTTCTTATCTACATCAACAAGATATCTTATCTCCTCAACCACTTATACAGGTTGCGCATCTGCCACTATCTGTCCAAGGAAATGAGTGACATAAATGTTGAATCTGGTGCCTGATATGCTTTGTTGGACTATCTGCCTCTCTTTTCTTATGATTATGAAGTGGTATGTTTCTGCATGACAAATTGAGATAATATGTATGCTGATTTTCGAGTTATATGTCTGCCTATGTTGATGCAGTTTTGGATCAAATCGTATATTTATCCTACATCTATATATTTATACCAATTGATATTTTTCTTTGCAACCAACAATTCTTTCTGATTCTTACCATTGCGTTTGCAGCTCAGATATTTTTTGTGTTCTGAAGTTCAACTTCAGGTGCTATCACTAAATTTAACTGATGTCAATGATAGTCACCGTTGACGTCCAAATAGAAGGTTTCTGCTCTTTTCTTAAACTCAATTTCTCTCTTCTTTAGGTCTGAGAAACATCAAAACATCACACTAAATATACTACATTTATTTGCTATCAGCCCGTCAGGCATGGCTTTTATAAATAGACCATGATATAGTTGTTGTTGTGACAGTAAATTTCATCTTGATCGCCATCAAGTTTCATCAGGTGATTTATATTTACTATATTTAACTTAGATTTTACTATACAAAGTGAAATGATGAGTAAGACGAAAGAGAAACACAACATCATAATTGCATATATATATATGGGACATTTCATTTTACTAATTGTACGTACCTTCTTAATTTTTTCCCTGGCAGTTATATCAAGGAAAAGGCCCATCTACAAATGCTTGACATGACACAAGGATGACACGGCATATCCTGGATCATTTTCTTAGTGTCTTCATAAACATTCATATTATGTCATTGCATAGAGTTTTTTTATCCGTCGGTATATGTGCTAAATTTTCTAACTAATACCTTGGTGTTGTCGGTTATCATCACAAGTGTACTCCATCAATTTGTCTACCAATTTATCTGTTTACAATATATGACCACATATATTTCTTCACTATAGTTTTAGGGTGTCTGCAAATGAGTCCCGCAGCAATGCGCGGGTTGTCATCTAGTTGTTGTAGTGCTTAGGCGAAGCCCTGCGTCGGTAACTTCATCATCACCGTCAACACGCCATCGTGCTGATGAAACTCTCCCTTGACCTTAGCTGGATCTAGAGTTCGAGAAACGTCACCGAGCTGAACGTGTGCAGATCGCGGAAGTGCGATGCGTTCGGTACTTGATCGGTTGGATCACGGAGACGTTCGACTACATCAACCGCGTTATTCAATGCTTCCCCTTTCGGTCTACGAGGGTACGTAGACACACTCTCCCCTCTCGTCGCTATGCATCCCTAGATAGTTCTTGCATGATCATAGGTTTTTTTTGAAATACTGCATTCCCCAACAGTCATGGCTCACATCATTGCACGCCTCGCGAGGTGAGGTGCTTGCATAGAGATCTCTTCTCCTTGAGAGGCAGCCTCGGGAGGCCGCTTCTCAGGGAGGGCCTTAGTGTAGTTCTCCTCGCGGGGCGGGGGCCTCACGAGCGTCTTGTCCATAGAATCTTGTAGCTGGGTCATGCCGGGCCGTCGATGGAGCCACGCGTTGGGCTGCAGGTAGGCAGGTTTGGGTACCCCCGATCCCAGAATGCCGACAGCATCTACAAGAAGGGGTTGGTTCTTTTTCGCAACCACACTTGCGTGGGCAATGAGGATCTCATTTTCTTCATCTGAGCAGGAGCATTCTTTTGGTTGGATCTGTAAGACACCTGTGCATTTCGTGAGTAATCATAAGAGGAAGCATTGAAGTTATTTCTAGAGACATCAATATAATGATTCAAGGAGGTACGCATGTACTCCTTCTGTCGAAGTTTTAACCGATACTCATTTGGGTATTTTCCTGCATCATTCTTCGAATGATAATCATTGCCTTGAAGAAAATTACCCTGCAAGTTCATGTTACCAGTGATAGATAGATTTTCAATAATGCATTTCTTTACCCAGATTTGCTTCTTGGGTGAACTAGACCTGCAGTTAGTCCCAACATAATGAGCGAAAACTTTACCATTCTGTTGTTTGAACAGTTTATAGCTTGAGTCATCAGACTCGTCAGAAACAACAGAAGTAGAAGTACCATATCCTGAGACAATTGCTGGTTCGAGTGTTTTGCTTTTAGCAAGAACCCAACTCGTTCGAGGATATTGCTTAGGAGTCCAGTAGGTTTCATCAATGTTGAGTTTCCTTTCGAAACCCAATCCTTCCTTTCAAGGATTTTTGTGCAATATTGAGTTCTTGAGCACGTCACAGAGGGTTTGACGCCCTTTCAGGCTCCTTAGCATTCCTATCTCAAGTAAGTCCTTTAGCCTGCAATTTTCTTCAATAACAACAACAAATTCCTTGGAAGATGGGTTAGAGATATCATTCATAGCAGTTACAATGTTCGAGATGTTAGCAGTAGAAGATTCAACACGTGAATTAGCATTGCTATGTTCTAGGCATTTTAAGCATGGAGGCACAAAATCATTAGGAAGACGATTAGATTGCTCGGCAAAGAGAGAAGCATTTTCTTTCGGCAACTCGTCATGAGACTCTTTCAGTGACACGAGTTCTTGATTCCTGTTAAGGAGTTCATCTGATAAACTCTCATCGTCAACTATAAGAGAATCATATCGATTGGTAAGATCATCAATAGTTGAAGAAAAAGCATCTTGCTCTTTGATAAACTTTTGATTGTTCTCCATCTCTCCGACCAGCAATCCTTCGGTTTTCCTAAGATTTTTCACAAGCATTTCAAGCTCATCTTGTTGAGATTTTGCAATTTTAACAAGTTTAGCATAGGCAAGTATTCACGAGAATATCCATTCATGGATTTTTTGGTGTTTTGCTAATACCTGATCCTTAGATGATTTTCCCATGAGACAGAAGGCGATTGGTTCATCATCACTTGAAGCATTATCATCAGTATCTGACTCGAGTGAATTGTCAGATGATTCATAGGAAATGAAGGCAGTGCTCCTTCCAATCCTTTTGTAGAATTCTTCATCATATGATTCAGTGTCTGTTGCCTCCTCTTCAGACTCCAAGGTCATATCCGCACGTGCTCTATTCAGCTGTGATATTCTCTTCATATTTGAGTCGATGGTTGCTCTGGCTTTCACGTCAGTGATTGGTCTCATTGAAGAAGATGAGGAAGATTCATTTTCCTTTGAGAGCTTAGTATGACGATCTATTCGTATGAATCCAATGCAGTGTAGATATTTCCATTTGTTGCTAGGTTTTCCTTCCTAGCAGGGACAGTCTGCTATGAGATGACCGGACATTTTGCACTTGAAGCAGTTCATTACTTTCGGAGGTAACCTTCTTGATGCTTCAGGCACGTCAAGTTCATCATCATTTGTGAGGCACAAATTTTGTCTTCTGAGATCACTTAGCCTTTCTGTGAGCATCTCTAGCTCCCTTGTGATCGTGTGTTGATTCTCAATATCTTCTTCTTCTTCTGAACTGCCATAGTGTGAGAGAATTTCTCCTTCACTTTCCGAAGAAGATTCTTGGTTGTATTTTCCAGTTCCATCTTTTCTTCATGAATTGATAACAGCGTCATGACCTCTACATAGTGAAGTTCTTCATAGTCAGGTCTTTGCTTGATTTCTTCTATGATGGAATTGAAGGATGGATCAATAGTTCTCAGTAGCTTATTGACCACATCTTTATCGGTGATATCAGTTACTCCTCGTTGACGAAGTCTTTCGACAATGTTTGTCAATCGATCAGTGAGTTCCATAACACTTTCCATACGCAAGCTTCTGAAACCAGCAAACATAGCACGAAGCATTTGAGTGTGGGGATCCATTCTGGCGATGAATTCTTCATGAGCATTGTTGATGGCATCCTAGAGTTGCTTTGCAGTGTCGAGAATTTGGAACCGAAAGAAAATGTTTTTCGAGAGACTGCTACATATGATATCTTTTGCTTGAGCATCCAGCTACAGATTTGCTTTATCATAAGTGTTGGGATTGTTTGGTGGTTGAATGGTGTAGCCATCTTCCACAATCTACCACAAATCATAGTTGATAGCTTGAATTCTGATTCTCATTCGTTCCTTCTGGTAGAGATAGACATTTCCATCTAAGATGGGAAATCTTTCAGAGTGCGAGGATCTAACTGCAGACGACATACTCAAAACTCCAAGGATGTTAGGCCTTTAATAAGTAGATATATGTGATGTCTATTACTCAACTTTATTCTTGTACACTCGTGTTGGGCCTCCAAGCATAGAGTTTTGTAGGACGGTAGCAATTTTCCCTCAAGTGGATGACCTAAGGTTTAACAATCCGTGCGAGGCGTAGGATGAAGATGGTCTCTCTCAAACAACCCTGCAACCAAATAATAAAAAGTCTCTTGTTTCCCCAACACACCTAATACAATGGCAAATTGTATAGGTGCACTAGTTCGGCGAAGAGATGGTCATAAAAGTGTAATATGGATGGTAGAAATATATTTTTATAATCTGAATAAATAAAAACAGCAAGGTAGCAAATAGTAAATGGGCACAAAAAACCGGTATTGCAATGCTTAAAAATGAGGCCTATGGTCCGTACTTTCACTAGTGCAATCTCTCAACAATGCTAATATAATTGGATCATATAACCACCCCTCGAAGTGAGATGAAGAAACACTTCAAAGTTCCTATCTAGCGGAGAACATAAGAAGAAATTATTTGTAGGGTACAAAACCACCTCGAAGCTATTCTTTCTGATCGATCTATCCAAGAGTTCCTACTAAAATAAGACCAAATAATTTCAGATTCATAATACTCAATTCAACACAAGGAACCTCAAAGAGTGCCCCAAGATTTCTACCGGAGAAACAAAAGGCGAGAACGTGCATCAACCCCTATGCATAGATTACCCCAATGTCACCGCGGGAATCCGCGAGTTGAATGCCAAAACACATATCAAGTGAATCAATATGATACCCCATTGTCACCATGAGTATTCATATGCAAGACATATATCAAGTGCTCTCAAATCCATAAAAGGATTCAATCCGATAACAATGAAATCTCAAAGGGAAAAACTCAATTCACAACAAGATAGAGAGGGGAAAACACCATATGACCCGACTATATTAACAAATCCCGCGATACATCAAGATCGTGACATCTCAAGAACACGAGAGAGAGAGATTAAACACATAGCTACTGGTACAAACCCTCAACCCCGAGAGTGGACTAATCCCTCCTCATCGTGGTGGCCACCGGGATGAGGAAGATGGCCACCGGAGATGATTCCCCCCTCCGGCAGGGAGCCGGAACGGGGTCTAGATTGGTTTTCGGTGGCTACAGAGCCTTGCGGCGGCGGAACTTCTGATCTGGTTAACCTTGAGGGTTTTTGGAATATTTGTGAATTTATAGGGTAAAGAGGGGGTGCGGGAGGCCACCGAGGTGGGCACAACCCACATGGGCGCGCCCGGGCCCCCAGGCGCGCCCTGGTGGGTTGTGCCCCCCTCGAGGCACCGCCCAGGTGCTACTCTGGCCCATCTTGGGCGTTCTAGTCCATAAACAAACTCCAAAAAGTTTCGTGGTGTTTGGACTCCGTTTGATATTGATTTCCTGCGACGTAAAAAACAAGCAAAAAACAACAACTAGCACTGGGCACTGGGTCAATAGGTTAGTCCCAAAAAATGATATAAAGTTGCTATAAAATAATTGTAAAACATCCAAGAATGATAATATAACAGCAAGAATACTTCATAAATTATAGATACGTTGGAGACGTATCACCCGACAAGCCTTGCCGGGCAACCAACGATGTGACGTGAAGCACTGCATTTAATGCGCCCTGTCAGGGCGCATTATTAGGTATGATAGCATTGTTTGCTATCTTATCAGGGCGTAATTACTACTTTGCCACTGTGGTTACCCCTGATCTATAAAAGGAGGCCCATGGCAACCGTAGAAAGGGTTAGAAGGTTGGATAACTCACAACCCCATACACGCATAGTCGCTACTGCCTGAGGCAACCCCTGCTGGGCAAGTGTACCACACACCACCACCACCTTTTCCACCATCAATCCAGTAAAGTAGGAGTAGGGTTTTGCGCCTCATGGCGGCTCGACCCTGGGTAAATTGCCCGCGTGATCTCTGTTGTGCTGCTCCACACTGGTCTTCTCTTTGTGCAACGCGTCGCCCCCTGCCGAACCAGCAAGGGACCTCCTGGTCCCATAGGTGGTCATGGTTTCCCGCGATAAAGTGGGGGAGAGTAAAACGAGAGGCAAATGGTGAATAATGTAATGCAAGAGATGAGAGTTTTATGATGGGTACTTGGTATGTCTTGACTTGGCGTAGATCTCCCCGGCAACGGCGCCAGAAATTCTTCCTGCTACTTCTTAGTTTGCGTTGGTTTTTTCCTTGAAGAGGAAAGGGTGATGCAGCAAAGTAGAGATAAGTATTTCCCTTAGTTAGAGAACCAAGGTATCAACCCAGTAGGAGATAACGCACAAATCACCAATACCTGCACAAACAATCAAACAACTTGCACCCAACGCGATAAAGGGGTTGTCAATCCCTTCACGGTTACATGCAAAAGTGAGATCTGATAGAGATAGATGAAACTAAACAAACGATAAAGTAAATATTGTTGGGTTTTTTGGTTTATAGATCAGAAAGTAAAAGATTGTGAAATAGTATATTGGAAACTAATATGATGGAAAATAGACACAAGGGCCATAGGTTTCACTAGAGGCTTCTCTCAAGATAGCAAATAATACGGTGGGTGAACAAATTACTGTCAAGCAATTGATAGAAAAGCGCAAAGTTGTGACGATATCTAAGGCGATGATTACGAAATATAGGCATCATGTCCATGCCAAGTAGACCGACTCCTGCCTGCATATACTACTATTACTCCACATCGACCGACTCCTGCCTGCATCTAGAGTATTAATTTCATGAAGAACACAGTAATGCATTAAGTAAGATGACATGATGTAGAGGAATAAACTCAAGCAATATGATGTAAACCCCATCTTTTTATCCTTGATAGCAACAATTCAACACGTGCCTTGCTGCCCCTATTGTCACTGGGAAAGGACACCGCAAGATTGAACCCAAAGCTAAGCACTTCTCCCATTGCAAGAAAAACAAATCTAGTTGGCCAAACTAAACCGATAGTTCGAAGATAATTACAAAGATATCAAATCATGCATAAAATAATTCTGAGAAGATTCAATTAATATTCATAGATAAGATGATCATAAATCCACAATTCATTGGATCTCAACAAACACACCGCAAAAGAAGATTACATTGGATAGCTCTCCAAGAACATCGAGGAGAAAATTGTATTGGGAATCAAAGAGAGAAGAAGCCATCTAACTACTAGCTATGGACCCGTAGGTTTGAGGTAAACTACTCACGCTTCATTGGAAGGGCAATAGAGTTGATGTAGAAGCCGCCCATGATCAAATCCCCCTCCAGCAGGATGCATGAAAAGGCCCCAAGATGGGATCTCACGGGAACAGAAGGTTGCGGCGGTGGAAAAGTGTTTTCATGGATGCTTATAGTGGTTTGGGAATATGTGTGAATATATAGGACGAAGAATTAGGTCAGGGGGTGTTGGAGTAGGCCACAAGGCAGGGGGTGCGCCCCTGTGGCTTGTCGTCTACTCCAAGGTCTCCTGACTTGGAGTCCAAGTCCAACAGGTGTCTTCTGGTCCCAGAAAAATCATTGCGAAGGTTTTATTCCGTTTGGACTCTGTTTGGTATTCCTTTTCTACGAAACTCAAAACCAGAAACTGGCACTGGCTCTAGGTTAATAAGTTAGTCCCAAAAATAATACTCCCTCCGTTCCTTGATATAAGGTGTACAGTTTTTTGAGAAAAAACCCAAAATATAAGGTGTATTCCGTTGCACCACTCATTTGGATATTTTTTTAGGGATTTGATTACATTTCCTTATATCAAGCAAGCTCCTCTATTTTCTAATGTCAATTAGTCAGGTGAAATCTCGCCCAAAACTTGTGAAATTTTCCCTCCATGTGCGTTCTTTAATTTTTGTGGCAAAAACTATACACCCTAAATTTAGGAATGGAGGGAGTATAAAATAGCATATTAATGCATATAAAACATCCAAAATAGATAATATAATAGCATGGAACAATCAAAAATTATAAATACGTTGGAGACATATCAGAACCCTAGATGCCCGATCTTTCACGATTGGAGCGAATTCCGCAAAGAACATGAAGAACACAAGGGGGAAGATGAGAGGAATCACTCAAACCAACGAGATTCGATTACAGATGTGCTAGATCCTCGAAACACAAAGAGATACACGATCCACGATCAACAAAGGACGATACAAGTAGCAAGTTCTTATCCGTGAGGAGGTCTTGAGGGGTCTTCCCGTGAGGGATCTTGAATCCACTTGGGGGATCTTCTCTGTAGACGTCGTGAACTCCGATGGAGAAGGGATCAAGTGGAGAGCAAGGCTCTATCTCAAATGAGCTACTACTTTGCTAATCCTAAAATGGTGGAGGTGGAGGAGTATATATAGTCTAGGGCCACGAAGGGGTAAGTGAGGGGCGAAACAGGTACATGGGCCTCGGCCTAGAGACTCTGCGTAGGTAGGCCTGAAGTTTTATGATGTAAGCTGGGAGTTGGCGCGACGCGAGCTGTGCTGGAGTTCGGGGGCTGGAAGGTCTGGGTCAGCCAGAAGTTCTGGGGACCGGAAGGTCCGGGCAAGTTTCCGGGCTAAACAGAGAGTTGGCACGCCCGGGCATCATCTGGAGTTGTGAGGGCCGGAGGTTCTGGGCTGGCCGGAAGGTCCGGGGTCCGGAGGTTCTGGGCAATGGCCGGAAGTTTCAGCCTTGGCAGAAACTCTGCACAAGTCTTGACGCTGGTCGTTCCTCCTCCTTCAGTCATTGGTTCCTGAGCACATGTAGTGTCTTTGCATTAGGTAGCAACCATGTCTCGCATGAATGGAAAGGGGAAGGACTTAGGAACGAGTTCACCTTGTGTCTAATGGCATATGCTCGAGGTCGAGGTCTTGTTGTAGTGTACATGGGGATGATCGTAGGATGCTCCGCATCAGTAAATAGATAGGCCCTTCGCAGAGGGAAGCAGAGATTTGTAGAGGTGCCAGAGCTCAAAGCCTAAATTGAGAGATATTTTTTTTGAGAGGCATGCTTTTCCCATCAATGAAAACGACCGAGTAGTTCCTAATACTTTCCATGCTAGATACATCATAGGCAGTTCCCAAACATAAAATGAAGTTTATTCCTTTTTCCACCATTCTTTCACAATCCATGGCTAGCTGTATCCAGTGGTGCCTTCCATACCAAGACTTTCTAAGGAATTTATTATTTGACAACATAAAGTAAATTTCTTTTTCATTCCGGGACTAGGCATCCCTATTACCGCCACACTCTCGTGCAATGACAAGTGAAGAAACACTCATCTTGAGAGTAACACATCTAGCATGGAAAAATATTAGCCACCTCCTACAGCTTTATGAGCGGTACAGGCACACAAAAAGGAAATTCATTTTGAAAAATAGAGTTGGCACATACAAATTTACTTAGAACGGCACGAAAATACCACATATAGGTAGGTATGGTGGACTCATGTGGCATAACTGGTTTAAGGATTTTGGATGCACAAGTAGTAATCCCACTTAGTACAAGGAAAGGTTAGCAAATAGATTGAGAAGCAACCAACCAAGAAATGAAAATTCTCATAAATGAGCATTAAGCATAACTAACACCGAATACACCACAAGTAGGATGTAATTTCATTGCATAACTATTGACTTGCGTGCTTGCATAGGGAATCACAAACCTTAACACCAATATTCCTACTAAAGCATAATTACTCACCAACATGGCTCATATATTACTATCATCATATCTCAAAACTATTACAAAGATTCAAATTTATTTTGTCCAATGATCTTCATGAAAGTTTTTATTATATCCCTCTTGAATATCTATCACTTTGGGACTAATTTCATACATTGCAATTACTTTTGAGAAGCTCAAACAAATTTAAGTGAAGAACATGAGAACAAAAAATTTCATCTCTTAGAATATTATAAGTGAAGCATGAGAGAATTTCTTCAAAAATTTACTAACTCTTAAATTAATTTAAGTGAAGCTTGAAAGTATTTATTAAAAAATTTGCTAACTCTCAAATTAATCTAAGTGAAGCATGAGAGTATTTCTTTAAAAATTAAAGCACCACCATGCTCAAAAATATATAAGTGAAGCACTAGAGCAATTCCATAGCTCAAAAAATTTAAGTGAAGCAGATAGAGCAATTCTAACAAATCTTAGCATAATTATGTCTCTCTCAAATAGGTGTGTCCAGCAAGGATGATTGCGACAAACTGAAAACCAAAACAAGCAAAGACTCATATAATACAAGACGCTCCAAGCAAAACTCATGATATGTGACAAATAAAAATATAGCTCCAAGTAAAATTACCGATGGTTGTTAGAAGAATGAGGGGATGCCTTTCGGGCCATCCCCAAGCTTAGTTGCTTGGTTCTCCTTGAATACCTTGGAGTTCCATGGGAATCCCCAAGCTTAGGATCTTTTCAGTCCTTATTCCTTCATCCATCATGATCACACCCAAAACTTGAAAACTTCAATCACACGAAACTTAACAAAACCTTCGTGAGATCCGTTAGTATACTAAAGCAAATCACCACTTTAAGTATTGTTGCAAACCCATTCATATTTTATTATTGCATTATACCTACTGTATTCTAACATTACCATGGCATATACCCCTCGATACAATCCATAGATTCATCAAAATAAGCACACAATGCAACAAAAACATAATCTGTCAAAAACAGAACAATCTGAAGTAATCTGAACTCTAACCATACTTCTGTAACTCAAAAAATTCTGAAAAATAGGAAAACATAGGAAATTTGTATATAAACTTGTGTAAAAAATTCAGAATTGTGTCACGCTTCTGTGATTTTTAACAATTCTGCTACTGGGAACAAAAGTTTCTGTTTTTCAACAAGATCAAATCAACTATCACCCAACATGATCCCAAAGGCACTAATTACAACATAAAAACACAATCATAACAGTACCATAATTGTGCAGACACTCAAGAACATAAAGAAAAAGGCAAAATAAAATGTATTCATTGGGTTGCCTTCCAACAAGCGCTATTGTTTAATGCCCCTAGCTAGGGGCATAATGCATAGATTTAAGTATCGACATCTTTAGTTTACAACTCCTCAATCACATAGCTAGAATTCTTCAAAGATTTAGCATTCATATTTTCAATAACAATACTTCTTGGAATAAGATTGAAGAATTCATTCTTGGAAGTAGCCTTTTACTACTTCAATGAAATTGGGGCGAATACTAATCATTTTAAGATCTTCCTTGTTGCTATTAGAAGTGACACCCTTGTTCTTAGTAACTTGTATAGTCTTACAAATTTTTACGAGAGTTTTTTCAATGGTTTTAGCAAAAGGAAAACCATTTGATATTTGATCCTTTGGCCCATTGGATGTCTTTTGGTCCATAAAAACCCCACAAAAAGTTTCACGGTGTTTGGACTCCATTTGATATTGATTCCCTGCTGTCGGTGTCAAAACCGGCGGATCTCGGGTAGGGGGTCCCGAACTGTGCGTCTAGGCCGTATGGTAACAGGAGGCAGGGGACACGATGTTTTACCCAAGTTCGGGCCCTCTTGATGGAGGTAAAACCCTACGTCCTGCTTGATTAATATTGATGATATGGGTAGTACAAGAGTATATCTACCACGAGATCAGAGAGGCTAAACCCTAGAAGCTAGCCTATGGTATGATTGTATGTTACGGTTGTTGTCCTACGGACTAAAACCCTTCGGTTTGTATAGACACCGGAGAGGGTTAGGGTTATACAAGGTCGGTTACAAAGGAGGAGATATCCATATCCGTACTGCCTAGCTTGCCTTCCACGCCCAGTAGAGTCCCATCCGGACACGAGACGAAGTCTTCAATCTTGTATCTTCATAGTCTAACAGTCCGGCCAATGGAGATAGTCCGGCTGTCTGAAGACCCCCTAATCCAGGACTCCCTCAGTAGCCCCTGAACCAGGCTTCAATGACGTTGAGTCCGGCATGCAGTATTGTCTTCAGCATTGCAAGGCGGGTTCCTTCTCCGAATATACTGCAGAAGAATTTGAATACGAGGATAGTGTCCGACCCTGCAAAATAAGTTCCACATTACACCGTAGAGAGAATAGTATTTTCGCAGATCTAATTTGCTGGATTGTTTTGGCAGCATGACGTTGCGTCATGGCCCGGTGATTATTCGAACCGTTTCTTTTAACCAGCTCCACACATAACGCGAGGCGGTTTCTTGACACATCTTGCCGAAGCGGAGATCGTGTTCCCTCAATTCCTGGATTCTCATTAATGCGGTCATGGGTAACCCAATCGTGTCTAGGACTCCTAGATTATAGGCAAGTCCTAAACGGCTACGGAGAGGACGCTCAATCGAATCCTTCCCCCGCCTCGAGTTCTAACACCCAAAGCCTAGGTTAGGTGCTCCGGATCTTCAACTATGTCCAGATCCAGCCTTCAAGGCCGATGGACGCCCTCCTCCGTTATGGAAGAGGACATTAAGAAGTTGAGGGAGGCCAGATACCTGACCGCCGAGGTTTCGCGTCGGCTGCCTTCTCGAGGGCAGATCGTCCCTACTCCCGAACCTAACGAGAACGTCGTGTTCATCTCCCACTTCCTCCGAGGTCTAGGCCTCACTCTGGATCCCTTCGTCAGGGGTTTGATGTTCTATTACGGGCTAGATTTCCATGATCTAGCTCCGGACTCCTTTCTCCACATCTCGACATTTATTGTCGTGTGCGAGGCCTTCCTCCGCATCACCCCTCACTTCGGCTTGTGGCTCAAGACCTTCGAAGTGAAGCCGAAGATGATCGAGGGGCAACATGCAGCATGTGGAGGTGCATCAATAGGCAAGATGGCAGGAGCTCCATGGCCGAAAGGTTCCTTCCCAGAGGTGTCCGAATTATGGCAGCGTGAGTGGTTTTACGTCACAGCTCCCAGAAGTGCCAAGTGGGTGGCTGCCCCTGCTTTCCGCTCGGGCCCCCCACCACAACTGATGTCATGGATTAGCAGAGACCTGAGTTGGGGTCCATCCAAGGACGTGCCTATACTGCAAAGCCGCATCCGAGATCTCTTCGAGGGAGATTTTAATTTGGTTGCGGTAATACAAGTTATGCTGGTTCGTCAAGTCCAGCCTTGCAAACGCCAGCCCCTTCGCTTGTGGGAGTTCAACCCAGAGGGACCACATGCCATTCAAAGTTTCCTCGGCCTGACGCACAAGGAGATGTACAAGTCACTCTTCGGACCTCAAGTAGAATGTCCGGATATTACCGAGGATGTGGGCCTGAGCAGTAACCGCGCCGCTGAACAACTAAGAAATCCACTAGCCGAACACACTGTCTTTTATTCAAAGTTATTTCTGAGAGTTTGCTTTTGACCAGGACTGGCTAACAAAGGCAAAGATGATTCGGTGTTTGGCCCCCCTCCCTGAGGGTTTGGAAAATCTGGTATTGGAAAAGATGCTCGAGGTCGCACCTTGCCCAGAGCCCTTGAAGGAAGATACCAGGGGGGATAATACGGGCAGACGCGGGCCCCCATCGCTGCCCGTTCCAACCGAGGGAACGAGCATCTCCACGAAGAAGGACAACCGGGGGAGGAAAAGGATTGCTTCCGAGGATCCGGAAGCCGAAGCCTCCAAACGGGAGAAGAAGTCTCCCACAGAGGGTCTTGCCTCGGGGGCTGCTTTTGCCGCACAAAGTCCGCGGGGGGATCAGCCCTCCAACGAGTCGTAAGTGATCCAAAATACTTTAATAGTAAAGGTATGCTATGTTTTTTCTGAGAGAATAACCACAGCATATATCTTGCAGTTCGGGCCTTAGCCCCTCTCAGCTGAGCTCGTCTTCGGGGGATCTTCTTCTAGAGATGATGGAGAGCGAAACGCCTCCCCCGGACTCCTCCGCTCAAGAAGCGGGCGACCCCAAAGTGTCGTCACGGAGGGCCTCTACGGATCCGGTGAGGCCAGAAGATAATCCCATAGACCCCCGTAGTCCCCAGCGTCCGGCTCCCGAAGAGAGCAGACAAAAGATTCTGGCACTGTCTGGTGTGCGGTCGGACGTTCTGAGGGAGTTGGTGGGGAGAGCGGCCAGCTCAGAAGAACACCGTATGCTGATGAGTACGGTGATGGAGAGAATCTCGTTCGCCGAAAGCAGATTACATGAAGCTTTTATGAGTCTACTGACAGGCTTTGAGGTACATGAGATAATATGTGATAGTACTGCACATGTTAGGTGTGCCCTGTGTAGATAGTAGCCCCTGAGACTCTAGTTGTCGTCGAGAACGGCGGCGAATAGAGGATCATATTCCCAGGCAATAACCAGACTGCCCCTATGTGCAGGTGGTGGAAGCTCTGGTGGCTAGCCGAACTAGTGAGTTTGCCAAATTACAACGGCAACTGGATGCGGCAAACGCCGACATCGAGCTTGTTAACAAGAGGCTTGACGAGGCACAGGGTAAGTGTTATTATCTGGTGAACGCCACATAGTAAGAGCAGCATGATGCCAGTATCTTTAATATGTTGTGACTGCAGATGGAGCTGCCACCGTGGAAGCCTTGCAGGCAGAACTTGCTCGAGCCAAGGAACAAGCGAGGATTAGTAATGCGGCTGCTTTGAAGGCGGCCGAAGAGTTGAAAGCCGAGAAGGCCGCACATTGCGAGAGCCAAGAGAAGATGGCCAAGATGGCCGTAGAATTAAAATACACTGCCGACCATTGCCGGGTCCTTGAAAAAGAAAACCGAGCGAAGGCAACGAACCTTGAGAAGGCCACGGCAGCGGACAAAGACACCGTTCTGCTATGAGAGCGGAGAAGGAGGAGCTGCGGGATGCCGGGGATATTGCGGCTGGGAAACCCTTCATGTTACGGAGGAAGTTCGGAGATCCACGGTATGCCCCTCTGGATCGGCTGTGGAGTTCGGCAGATGCGTATATGGACTTGGCGGCGAGCACTGCCGATGCGGCCAAGTACTTCCAAGGTCAGGCAGATCATGAACTAGACAAGCTGTTCTGGTCGCAATTCCATGTTCCAAAGCGTCCGCTTTCCTTGACTAACCAGCTAGCCGAATGGGCCGAACTGAATAGGTTGTCCGGACTCGCCATGAGGTCTGTTGTGGATCAGCTATGGCCGGAAAAGCCAAAGCCGAACAGCTATTTTAGCTTAGTGCAGCAGTTCCTTGGTGTGGTGTCGCGCATTAATGCGATGAAGCGGTCAGCGTGCATAGAAGGCTCGCGGATGGCCCTTACCAGTGTTAAAGCATACTGGGCGGAGATGGACGCTACCATAGTTGCGGCACAGGGTTCGGCCATAGGCCGAGTGGCTACCGAGCATTATTTCGAGGAAGTTCTCGAGGGTGCTCGTTTGATAGAGGCCCAGTGCTCGAAGAATATTATGTTTGAGTGATATGTATTTTCATTATAAACACAATGCTTTTATGAAGTTTTATAAGGCCATGTTTATACTTTTGCCTGAAAGTAGTATGATGCCTCATGTGCGGCCGTTTGTGTATACATGTGTATAACCTGAAAGATTGCAGCCGCCGGCTTCAACCCCCACACATATAATGCGGAGGTGCTCGCGAAAAATGCATGTTCACACTTAACCCAACGTCTTGGTCCTATTAAGGAGGTGGTAGCATAGCGAACGAGGCAATCGGACTATAATGCTTTAACACTTTCACTTAGCCATAGGAGTTTGACAGTGGGGCTACTAGATAGCCCCTGGTGGCTCCGCACTCTCCCGATCGTGGGGTGCGTACATGCCTGGCCGGAAAACGGCCCTTCATTAAGGCGGAGGAATTCTAACATTCCGACAGGTCATCGAGTGGTTGACCAGTCTCACGCTATATCATGACAGTCAGTTTTCGGCTTTCTCTACTGAGGTGCTCGTCCGGATGAACCAGGGCACAATCGCAGTAGTTCTCCTGGTGCTACCTTAGCCGATAAAGCGGAACGTAAGGTACCAAAACACAGGAGCCGGGAAAACCCAACATTTGACCAAAGACAATGATTCAGAGCTGATGCATATAAGGCCAAACTCGCGACGCCAAACACTCCCTAAGGTATTCGGTCTTTATGGTATAAACCGGGCCTAAATAGTGCCCTTTGTAAGAAGCCCCTTGTGTCCAGGTACGTGCATTATTCTGACGTGGCCACATGCCAAGACGTCAGCATCCTTCTCAACTGTGCTGAGAATTCCGTGGGTATGTATCAACAAGAGACAGTAAAAAAGGTTTATGCAGAGTCTTAATCTAAAAAGAATCCTTGGAGCGGGTCCCTTCTGCACGTCTGCGCCCGTGTCTCCGTTGTGCCGTATCTTGGACGGGTGTAGCACGATGATCATCTGTAAAAGAGAGGAACTTAGGTGAGAAAGTTGTCGTGCAAGAAGATAGTTTTTAAAGAAACCATGTATAATTCAAGATAAGTAAAAATTGCCACTTGTCTGCGCGCATTGAGCCCCTTGTATTTCTAATAGGGGTGTGACCATTGATCCGGTATGAATTACATATAGCTGCGCTGGACTCGTCTAACCGTGTCCGAGGTCTTGACGACCTGTTAAATGCTTTAGTTGGTGAGACCGTTTTTAGTGTGCGGCTGCCAAGGCAGCCGCGCTCTCTTCAGTGCGCAAAGATCGCTTAATACTTCTGTTTACTGTAATGATGCCACGTGGGCCAGGCATCTTGAGTGTGAGGGAAGCGTAGTGCGGTATTGCGTTAAAGCGAACGAAAGCTTCGCGTCCGAGTAGTGCTTGATAGCCACTTTGGAACGGAGCGATGTAGAAGGTTAAATGTTCGCTACGGAAGTTATCGGGGAAGCCGAATATAACCTTTAGTAGCAGGGAGCCCGTGCAATGAGCCCCTGGGCCTGGCGTTACTCCTTTAAGGGTAGTATTGCTTTGGCAAATTTTTGTTGGGTCTATCCCCATTTCGCGGATTGTGTCCTGGTATATCAGGTTTAGACTGCTGCCACCGTCCATCAGGACTCGTGCGAAGTGGTATCCGTCAATTATTGGGTCTAATACCAAGGCATCCCATCCTGCACGCCGGATACTTGCTGAGTAGTCACGATGGTCGAAAGTGATCGGTTGAGACGACCAGTGGCAGGACTCCGCGGTGATAGGCCCTTGGGCATATTTTTCTGGGAGTGACGTTTTGTTTCTTCCCTTGATCACGTGTAACACGTTTACTGTTTTGACTTCTGGTGGAAATTTCTTTTGTTCCCCAGTGTCTTGCTTGAGAGGCTCATCCTCGTCTTCGCTTGGTGTATCCTCCCCCTTGTGTACGGCGTTAAGCTTGCCGGACTGCTTGAAGACCCAACATTCTCTGTGGGTATGATTAGCGGGTTTACCAGGGGTGCTATGGATCTGACATATTTGGTCCAGAATTTTGTTTAGGCTGGACAGTTCGTCTCTGGCGCCTTTGGAGGGCGGCTTTTGCTGACCTGGCCCAGAGCTTTTGAATCCGGCGTTTACTGCCGTGCTCTTCGTGTCGTCTTCTTTATTTCGGCGTTTGTTATTGCTGCTGCGCCGTGATTTCCCGTTTCCATCTCTAACTTCAGATGTACTGGGGTCGCTGGTGCTGCATCTGGCTAGCCAGCTGTCCTCACCCGCGCAAAAGCGGGTCATGAGGCTTGTTAATGCTGCCATTGTTCTCGGCTTTTCTTGGCCGAGGTGTCTGGTGAGCCATTCGTCACGGACGCTATGCTTAAAAGCTGCCAAGGCTTCAGCATCTGGACAGTCGATAATTTGGTTCTTTTTAGTAAGAAACATGTTCCAAAGTTTTCGGGCCGACTCTCCGGGCTGTTGTGTTATATGACTCAAATCGTCCGCGTCCGGAGGTCGGACATAAGTACCTTGAAAATTTTCCCGAAAAGCGTCTTCGAGCTCTTCCCAGCTTCCAATGGAGTTTTCGGGGAGGCTTTTGAGCCAGTGATGAGCTGGCCCTTTGAGCTTGAGGGGTAAGTACTTGATGGTGTGGAGATCATCTCCTCGAGCCATATGGATATGGAGGATATAGTCCGCGATCCAGACCCTAGGGTCTGTTGTTCCGTTGTATGCCTCTATGTTTACGGGTCTGAATCCCTCTGGAAATTCATGGTCCAGCACCTCGTCGGTGAAACATAGGGGGTGTGCGGCACCCCTATATCTGGGTGTACTGCGTTGTTCGGATGTTTGTTGTGTTACATCATATGCTGGGGCGCGCTTGTGTGGTCCATAGATGGATCTGGTTGCGCCGTCCTTTTGGTGCGAGCCCTCGTGTGGATCGCGTATTGGCTTGTGAGTGGCGTTGTTTGCCGCTCGATGTTGGGCGTGATGTCGTCTATCCGGCCAGACGGCTGTTTTGATTTTTGGTTGTGGGGGGTCTGAGGCCTCCTCATCAAATTCAGGTAGCAACTTCCGCTTTGGGTAGCTCTTGGTGGGGCGATTGTCGTCGTACCTCGCTGCTGTGTTGAGTACTTTACTCCATCTGATTTGGAGTGTGTCTTGCGCAGCCTTGAGCCTTTGCTTCTGCTTTTTCAGACTCCTTGCGGTGCCAACAAGCCTTTGACGGGCATTCTGCTCCTCCGGGTGCATGTCCGGAGTTATGTCGTCCGGACTATTATCTTTGACAGAATTGGTTTGTTCGGTTTGATTCTCCGTATTGCGGTGGTCCAGCAGTGGTTCGCCCTGCTCCAACGCTGGGTCTGTATGGTCGTTATTTCTGCCGAGGCAGGATTTGGGGCGGCGCTTGCGCCGCCGCTTTGACTGCTTCTCTAGGGAACAAGCCTTCGGTGCGTCCTTCCGTTCCTCGTCGTCGTCTTCTTTTGGTGTTTCCACCATGTATACATCATATGATGAAGTGGACGTCCAGCACCCTGTGGGCAGTGGTTCCTCTTCGCCTCCCGCATCGTCGTCCATACCGTCGATGTCTTCGGAGTCGAAGTCGAGCATGTCGGTTGAGTCATCGACAGTGGCTATTAAGTGGGTGGTGGGTGGGCGTCAAATTTCTTCGTCGTCTGCATCCCAATCATGTTGGCCATAATCCGGCCAGGGCTCTCCTGACAAAGAGAGAGACCTTAGTGAATTTAGAATGTCGTCGAAGGGCGAGTGCTGAAAGATATCTGCGGCGGTGAATTCCATGATCGGCGCCCAATCGGATTCGATTTGCAGGGGCGCGGGCGGTTCGGAGTCAGAAAAAGAGTCCGACACCTTGGAGTCACGGGCTGCGCAGAGGATTATGCTGGTGTTCGGCTCGATCGTCGTTGAGACTGCAGCCCCTGAGGCGGTGTCTAACCACCCGTCCTCGGTTGGCGCAGTTGGCTCCGAACTAAGAGTGGGAGCTGATGTGGGCGTGGCTTCTGGGGTACTGTTCAGCGGCAGAGCTAGGTCATACCCATCGCGACAGTGCGGCTCGCCCGGCTGTGGCTCGAATCCGTCGAAGATCGAGTCTCCGCGGATGTCGGCCGTGTAGTTCAAACTTCCAAATTTGACCTGATAGCCAGGGGCGTAGCTTTCAATCTGCTCCAGATGGCCAAGCGAATTGGCCAGCAGTGCAAAGCCGCCGAATACGAAGATCTGTCCGGGGAGAAAAGTCTCACCCTGGACCGCATCGCTATCGATGATAGTAGGAGCCATCAAGCCTAACGGTGAAGACACAGAGGAACTCTCAATGAAAGCACCAATGTCGGTGTCAAAACCGGCGGATCTCGGGTAGGGGGTCCCGAACTGTGCATCTAGGCCGGATGGTAACAGGAAGCAGGGGACACGATGTTTTACCCAGGTTCGGGACCTCTTGATGGAGGAAAAACCCTACGTCCTGCTTGATTAATATTGATGATATGGGTAGTACAAGAGTAGATCTACCATGAGATCAGAGAGGCTAAACCCTAGAAGCTAGCCTATGGTATGATTGTATGTTACGGTTGTTGTCCTACGGACTAAAACCCTTCGGTTTATATAGACACTGGAGAGGGTTAGGGTTACACAAGGTCGGTTACAAAGGAGGAGATATCCATATCCGTACTACCTAGCTTGCCTTCCACACCAAGTAGAGTCCCATCCGGACACGAGACGAAGTCTTCAATCTTGTATCTTCATAGTCTAACAGTTTGGCCAATGGAGATAGACCGGCTATCTGGAGACCCCCTAATCCAGGACTCCCTCACCTGCGATGTAAAAAACAAGCAAAAACAACAGCTGACATTGTGCACTGGTTCAATAGGTTAGTCCCAAAAATGATATAAAGTTGCTATAAAATGATTGTATAACATCCAAGAATGGTAATATAACAACATGAATACTTTATAAATTATAGATACGTTGGAGACGTATCAATACGGAATACCCGCTCTGATACCAATTGTTAGGACCGAGGGTATATCGACCAGAGGGTGGTGAATGGAAGATTCAAAAACTCTTTCAAATGTTTTGAAACCGATCCCAATCACAGCAACAGAATAATGGAAAGAAGAAAATGAACTAAATCAATCTTCATCTTCAAAAGCATATTCCTCGATGAAAGAAGTGATAATAGCATGAGCATGGGAAATCACAAGTTAACCTACGATGAGAGTAATGAGACATGCAACTAGATGCAGTAGAATGAGACACAACACATGATACATGCTAAATCTTGAGCATGCGTTGGTTTTCCCTTGAAGAGGAAAGGGTGATTGTAGGAACCAGACCTCAAACAGTCTGATCTCTGTGCATCAGTGTCATCCCTGGATCAGTAATGCTGACACGCACAATACTTGAAGGATTTATAACAGAGTAGCAATCACACACTTATTACATCGAGTGTCTCAAAAGAGAACTTATTACAAATAATATGGCTTAAGGCCATCTAATAACGATAACAGCGGAAGGCTTGGAAGATAAGCGAGTCCATCAACTCCAATGGCATCACTAAGTGTAGAACCACTACCTAAAGGCACCTTACTCGTCGTCTAAAAAGTCTGCAAGATGAACGTTGCAGCCCAAAAATGGGTCAGCATATGGAATATGCTGGCAATGTAACACATAGAGAGTAATGAACAGAAATAAGCTATACTACATGCATATATGGCTGGTGGAAAGCTCTATGGTTACAGTTTTGCGTAAAGCCAGTTTTTCCCTACTGCAAAGGAATAAATTTTATTTAACTATCATGGTGGTTGTTAAACATTGAGAGTGTAGACACCCTCTCAATCCCAATTAAGCATCATCATTAAACCCAACGAAATTAATTAAAGTAACATGATGAGATTCACATGATAATCCAAGTACTAGATACTCAAGACTGTCCAGAACCGGGGACACAGCTAATCATGATTAGTTTATACACTCTGCAGAGGTTTGTGCACTTTTCCCCACAAGACTCGATCTCCTCCGTTGGAATTCTCGCACTGCATGGTGTTTGAGAAACAGATGACCGAGACATAGTCTTTCAGAAGCGCTAGCACCTTACGATCGGGTAGACCGTTACACCTACTTTCCCCTACATCTGCAAGTCTACCACTGTAAGAGTTCGCACGCCTTAGTCAACTATGCTAGAGCCCATAGTAGCTTGTGGCTACACACAGAAGTTTCTAGTATGAATAATCTCATGATCCCTTTGAGCCTGGGTGGTGGTCCATAAAGAAAAACAGGAAATCGCTGGAATACCCAGGTGCCTCAATCCACCCAGATGTGTATTAAAGTTGCCATCTTAAATAAACCATTAATTAACAATCTCACATCTGTCATGGATACACTCACCCAATCAAGGTCTACTAGCATAGCATGGCAATATAAGCAACGTAGAAGCAACTCCCAAGGGTTTGATAATAAAACAGGTAATAGGTACTACCTCATCTACTTTCCAAAACGCACAATTTAATTAGATCCTAAACATGTAATGTTTGAGGATTGATCTAATGTAATAAAACAGGGTAGTAAGAGGTATGATCAAAGTGTTATTTGCCTTGCTGACGATCCGTGAAACCTAGACATTCGAAGTAGCAAGCGGCGCACTCCGGGTACTCTAACGCAAACAATCAAACAAGCATACAATAAGTACTCATCTAATGCACAGGCAAAACTCAAATAAGAGATCTAACCAGAAATTTCAACTTAAGAACTCCGGTTTGCAAAAAGAAACAAATCAAACGAAGCGACGAAAGTCAAACGGCGAAAGAAACAAGCTTCGTTTACTAATCTGGATCTAAGTCAAATTTTACAGAAGCAAAAACTTGTTTGAGTTGGTTAAACGGAAAGAGGGTTTTGATACGAAACTCTAGGCGCTTGAATCGCCTGATTCCGATAAACGAGCGAAAAGTTATACTAAAATGAAAATCGGATCAGAAATCGCGATCAGAAATAATCGCGGAAAATCCGAGAAAAAGAAAAATGATGAATCGGATAACGAACAAACGTTCGCACGACGAAAACCGTTCATTAAAACAAACGTACGGACGACCGTCCGCTAAATAAACTAAATTGGAAAAAAACGATCTAAAAAAATAAACGGGGTTCCTGAAAAAATAAACCGATGGTTTTCTCTCGAAAACCGCGGCGAAGATGGGGTCTACCTCCTGCGGGTCAAAGGTGGCGGCGGCGGGTCAACGGGCGGTGCCGGCGGTCGGCTCCGGCGGCGGCGGGTGGCTCCAGCGGTGGCGGCGGCGCGGATCGCGGGCGGCGGCGGCAGCTGGCTATGGCGGCGGTGGGGCTAGGGTTTGAGGTGGGCTGGGGTGGGCTCGGGCGCTATATAAAGGGGGCTGGCCAGGGGAGTCCTGGCCGAATACGGCCCGAGGTCGGTTCGTGTTTTTTTAAAGAAAGTTTCGCGCAGAAAAACAAATAAAAGAAATACTAAACAGACTCAAAAAATCCTGAAACAAATTTTCCCCGACTTCCAAAATCAAGCCGGACAAGGTGAACATTTATTTGGGGCCTAAATGCAATTTTGAAAAACGCGCATTTTTTCTAAATTCAAATAAATCAGTGGAAAACTCCAAAATAAAATATCATTAAATCCTCAATATTTCTTTATTTTGGGCAAGTCATCTTATTCCCTCTCACTTATTTTTATAACTGAAATAATTGATGATAAAATAAATAAAATCAAATGATCCTATTTTCAAAATTTGAGAAAACTCAAATATGAAAATAACGAAATCCCCAACTCTCTCCGAGGGTTCTTGAGTTGCGTAGGATTTCTAGGATCTAGCCAAAACGCAATAAAATATGATATGCAATGATGATCTAATGTGTTACAAACCTACCCCCCTTAAGATGAATCTCGCGCTCGAGATTCGGGTTGGCTAGAAAATAGGTGAGGGTGGTCCTTCAACAAATCTTCCTCTCGCTCCCAGGTGGCTTCATCCTCGGTGTGGTGGCTCCACTGAACTTTACAAAACTTGATAACCTTGTTGCGGGTGACTCGGCTGGCATATTCGAGAGTCTTAACTGGTTTCTCCTCATAGGTCAAATCACTATCCATCTGAATTGCTTCCAACGACACTGTATCTCTCAGTGGCCCTGTTCAAGAATTCATCCGATTAACCAGTTAACTTGCCGATTAATCCCTACTCATAGGGTCACCGAGTAGCCGAAAAATCGAAAAATCGCCCGATTAATTGATTAAATGGCCGATTAACTTGCCGATTTGCCGATTAATACCCTACTCGCTAGCCAACCGAGCAGCTACCAGTTAACGATTTCCTCAACAATGCTCAGTGGTATATCTGCCATCTCTGAGTGGCACTTTTTCAACTGGGAAACATGGAACACATCGTGTCGGGGATATTACTACCAGTATGACCCGCCCAGGAGGGGGCGGGTCAACCCTAATGGCGGGTTACATAAGAAGCCCAATATACATTCAAGATGATAGTTTATTGAACATATAGAAGGTCCAAAGGCCTAGGGCCGGCTTAAGGCCCGTTATTGTAAACCGCCGTATGAAAGGAAACACTTGTAAAGAAAGTCATGTAAAGGAAGTCACCGAGCCGGACATGATTATGAGCCGTCCGGGACTCTGTAGGCCGCCAGGCATCAACCCATGTATATAAGGGGACGACCCGGCGATGGCTTAGGCAAGAAACAACAGATCGATAACCAAGCCGGCGAGTTGAGCCCCTTGGAGATCGAAACCTCAGCAATACCAATCCCAACTAGACATAGGCTTTTACCTTCATCATAAGGGGCCGAACTAGTATAAAAATCCTCTCGTGTCCTTTGTCCCGATTAACCCCTTTATGCTTCCTAGTGCGATGGCCCTACGACTAAGTCCTTACTCTAGGACATCTTCCATGACAATTCCACGACAGTTGGCGCCCACCGTGGGGCCAGCGCACGGTGGATTTGAGTTCTTGAAGGGCAACTTTGAAGGGCTCAAGGGATACGCTGTGGGCCGGATGACCAGGAGTCGTCGCGACAAGCTCTACATCGACGACGAAGGCTGGGGCCCCGTGGCCGGCTCAATCGAGTACGGGTACCGGGTCCCCTTTGGTGGAATTCACGTCTTCATCGACCGGATCGGCGAGTCGGGCCCTGAGCCAGACGTCCACACCAGCCTCATCGAGATGGCTCAGCACGCGAGGATGACCCGTGTTCAATCTGTCATAAAACATGCCTTCGTAGGCTGCATCTACGGCGGTGAATACTCTAAAGGATCGGTGGAAAGCGGGGAGACGGTCGTCTGCTCTGATACTACTTCATCGACAGGTGAGACGGACTCATTGTACCAACTACAAGACAGCATGCTCGGGGGCTGCTCCGATGGCAGCAGTATTCCATACACCCTTGAACCGCCGAATTGGGCCGGAGTCTTCATGGCGGAGACGCAGCCCGGGCAGAATTCCACCGCAGTGGCAGCAGCAGCTACCGGGTCGGCAGCAGCCGGGTCAGGAGACCCCGCGCGCCCCCCGGCTCAGATTCTAATGGACCTCATGGATAGGCTGACGACTCTGTTAACCGCTGTGGTAGAATCGGCGGATAAAGCCCATCACGACATAGAAGTGGCGCGTGTGCGGGAGGATATGGTGCAAGCTAAGGAAAATCTAGCCACAGAGGAAACCCGGATGGAAGCAGAACGGGCAGCTCTGGATGCTCATGCTCAGCAACTTCAAGCAGAAACTTCCCGGCTCTCGGTGGATCTTAATGCGTCAAACGAGGTCATGAGGAGGAGGCATCAGAAAACACAGTTGCGTCTACCTTTAATGTTGGATCCGAGGAACCTGTTCCATACACTCGGGGCTGGGGGGAGCAACCCGCCGGAGGCAAACCGGGTCACGACACCCGGTGCACCAATTCAGCCACGCGCTATGGAGCCACCTCGTATAAATACAGCTCCTCCTCGTTATATATCAACACCTCCGGGTCACTTCTCCAACCCTTTAGAAAACCTCATTGCAGCATCGGCTCATTTGGCGGCTCTCCCAATGGAAGGCGACTCGCCAGCAGCAATTGAAACCCGGAGGGTGAGAGAACTACTTCAGACAGCTCTGGCCCAGCAGGATGCATACTCTTACAGTCGGGACAGGATTCATTCAACTCCTCGCCCAAGCCGGAGCCCGAGTTACAGTAGGCACATGGAGTCTGCAGAAATGTCAAGTAATGCTCAACGCCACAACCGGCCATACAGGCATGAGCCGGTGCGGGCTGGAGCCCTTAACTTGATGGATCAGGAGAGGATTCGTCAAGAGGCGGAGCGAGCAACTCAAATAGCGGCAGAACAGGCGGCTCACCAAATCTTTCCGGCTTACCCAGCAACCTCGGTCGAGGCAGGGGTGGCCACGAGAACCGGAGGTGTGCCTTTCTTGGTACCAGCCATACGCAATGAGCGGTTGCCAAAGGATTTCAAGGGGCCTCGTAAGGTGCCTAACTACACGGCCGACCTACAGCCGGGGGCTTGGATTGAGAGTTATGAGATGGCTATGGAGCTATTGAAGGTGAGCGACGCTGCAATGGCCAAGTATTTTACCATGATGTTAGATGGAATAGCTCGGACTTGGATGAAGGGATTGCCACCCAATTCTATCGGCTCATGGGCGGAGTTGAAAGCACGGTTCATTCAGAACTTTAAAGATACGTGTAAGCAGCCAATGTCGATTGTGGATCTAACCAATTGCAAGCAAGAGGATGGTGAATCTACAACCCATTGGGTGCGCCGGGTCAAGGAGATAATACATTCATCTAATAAGATGGATGCTGGCTTAGCAGTTTTGATGTTAGAGAAAAATTGCCGTTTTGAACCTCTGAAGCAGAAGCTGGGGTGGCTTAAACATGATTGTAATGACATGGGAACATTGATGGCGGCTCTTGTCAAATACGCTGATTCTGATACCACCAAGGACCCGGTGTCTGACGAAGAGAAGGCAATGAAGGGAAAGAAGAACGGCAACGGCAAGGGTCACCAGCATAACCCGATGAATCAGGGAGGTAATAAACATAAGGCTGATGAGTTTGTTGCTAATACTAATGCACAGGGTGGTAATCAGCGGCACAAGGGCAGACAGCCCCCTCGATCGGGCGGGTCAGGCCCTACCCTTGAGCAACTGTTGAATGAACCTTGTCCGAAACACGGCACCCGCGAGAAGCCGGCCAGCCACCTGTGGAAGGACTGCACGATCATGAAGGTGTTTAAAAATTCAAACATGTTTGATGGGGGACACGGCCCAGGTGGTTCAGGTGGTGGTGGCTTTCATGGCCCGGGCGCCGGTTCAAGTGGAAGAGGTTTTCGCGGTCAAGGTCATCCTGGTCACCAGGCGGATATAATCAGCAACCCGGCCAACGGAATCAGCAGCAGCAATCCGGTTATCAAAGCAACCCGAAGCAGTTGAGTAGTGGACAGTATCATGTATTTACTACCGGTTTATGCAAGAGGGACCAGAAGCTTCACAAGAGGGTCGTCAATGCCGTTGAGCCGGCAATTCCATGTTATCTACATTGGTCAGAGCAGCCTATTGTGTGGAGCAGAGAGGATCACCCGCCCCGGGTTGATAATCCGAGTCACTTGGCTTTGGTAGTGGCACCTCAGGTTGGTGGATACAAGTTTACTAAGTTACTCATGGATGGGGGCATCAGCATCAACATCCTCTACTATGAGACATTCCGCCGGATGGGATTGGCGGATAAGAATCTTAAACAATCCAACACTGTTTTTCACGGGGTGGTACCTGGTAAGTCGGCATACCCAGTTGGTAAGATTGAGCTGGAAGTAGCCTTTGGGGATGAGTATGATTCCAGAGCAGAGAAATTAACCTTTGAGGTAGATCTAGAGCCCATATCATGCTCTGTTTGGGCGACCGACTTATGCCAAGTTCATGGCTCGGCCGTGTTATGTATATTTGCAGCTCAAGATGCCGGGTCATAAGGGCACCATTACAGTACATGGGAGCCGGAAGATAGCCTTGGAATGTGAAGAAGGTGATGCTGCCTATGCGGAATCTGTTTGTGCAACAGAGGAGTTAAAATTCTACAAGGATCATGTTGACCCGGCAGACATGACGTCATTAAAGAAACCAACAACAGAGCATGAGCCAGAGTTGAAATTCAAATCAGCTGATGACACCAAGATGGTTGACTTTGTACCTGGCGACTCGTCCAAACAGTTCATCATCAATGCAAACTTGGATCCAAAATAGGAAAGCGCGCTCATCGAGTTCATCCGTGAGAACCGGGACATCTTTGCATGGAAACCTTCAGACATGCCGGGTGTCCCGAGGGAACTCGCTGAGCACACTCTTAACATCGATCCAAAGTTCAAGCCCGTTAGACAGTTTCTCCGATGGCTCAATGAAGAAAGGCGCAAGGCATTGGGGAAGAGGTGGCCCAACTCTTGGCAGCCGGGTTCATTGTGGAGGTCTTTCACCCAGAGTGGTTGGCTAACCCGGTGCTTGTACTCAAGAAGAATGGCACCTGGCGTATGTGTGTGGATTACATAGATGTAAACAAAGCTTGTCGGGCTGATCCTTTTGCTCTCCCCCATATTGATCAAATCATTGATGCTACGGCGGGTTGCGCACGGTTGAGTTTTGGATGCTTATTCCGGTTATCATCAGATTAAGATGGCAGTCAAGGATCAAGAGAAGACAGCTTTTATAACCCCTTTTGGAGCTTTCTGCTATGTGTCTATGCCTTTTGGGCTTAAGAGCGCCCAGACGACTTACCAACGGTGTGTGCAGAGTTGTCTTCATAATCAAATTGGGCGCAATGTTCATGCTTATGTGGATGATATAGTGGTGAAATCCAGGGAAGAGGAAACCTTGGTCACGGACTTGAAAGAGACTTTTGATAATCTCCGGGTCTACAAAATGATGCTTAACCCGGCGAAGTGCGTTTTTGGAGTGCCAGCCGGCAGGCTCTTGGGTTTTTTGGTGTCTAATCGAGGTATTGAAGCTAACCCAGAGAAAATCAAGGCAATTACATCCTTAGCCAAACCAACTTGCGTAAATGATGTTCAGCGGTTGGCGGGTCGTGTGGCTGCTTTGAGCCGTTTCATAAGCCGGTTAGGGGAAAAGGCTATGCCTCTGTATCAGTTGATGAACAAAACGGATGTTTTTGTTTGGAGCGATGCTGCGAACGCTGCTTTTGAAGATTTGAAGGCACAGCTGGCTGAACCGCCGGTCCTGGCTGCTCCAATTGAGAAAGAGCCGCTATTGTTATACGTGGCTGCCAACTCACGGGCTGTTAGTGTGGCTATTGTGGTAGAGTGCAAGGAGGCTGGCAAGGAGTATCCGGTTCAATGGCCGGTTTATTATGTCAGTGAAGTGCTAATTGAGTCCAAGCAACGATATCCACATTGGCAGAAACTTGTTTATGGGGTGTTCATGGCAAGCCGGAAGCTTAAGCATTACTTTCAGGGACATCCCATCACTGTGGTTAGCTCTGCTCCTTTAGGAGACATTATTCAAAATAGAGAAGCCACTGGGCGAGTCACCAAGTAGCCAATTGAGCTTGGGTCTCATGGTTTGAAGTATGTTCCATGTACTGCAATTAAGTCTCAAGCCCTGGTTGACTTCATCAATGACTGGATAGAGATGCAGATGCCAGAAGAGAAGCCAGACAACACATATTGAACTATTCATTTTGATGGGTCCAAGCAATTGGAAGGCTCGGGGGCTGGGGTCGTGCTAACTTCCCCACGAGGTGACAAATTTTGTTATGTGTTACGATTGATGTTTCCTTGTACTAACAACGTAGCAGAGTATGAAGCCTTGCTCCATGGTCTTCGAGTGGCAAAAGAGATGAGCTTGAGCCGGGTCAGATGTCTTGGTGACTCGGATCTAGTGGATCAACAGGTATCTGGCAACTGGGATTCTAAGGACCCTCTCATGGCGGCTTATCACCAAGAGGTTGATGCTGTTGCAGGATATTTTAAAGGTTATCAGGTGGAACACATTGACCGTCGAAAGAATGAAGCAGCTGATGCTTTAAGCCGGTTGGGGTCTCCGCGTAAGCCGGTGCCACCTAACACCTTTTTGAATGTTTTGCATAACCCCTCTATCAAATTGCCCACCGAAGAGGATTTAGCTGTTCCTGACCCGGAGGCGCAGTTGGTAGTGGCTCTTCATGTCATCCCAGATTGGACGGTGCCGTTCTTGGCTTACATGACCCGGGGAGAGTTGCCAGCGGATGAGACCCTGGCTCGACAGATAACCCGGCGGTCTAAGTCCATGACGATTTCAGATGGAGAGTTGTTTCATCGCAGTGTTTCTGGAGCGTTTCAGCGTTGTGTTTCCCCCGAAGAAGGTTAAGAAATCCTTTGTGAGATCCATGAAGGCGATTGTGGTCATCACGCCGGGTCAAAATCTTTAGTGGCCAAGGCGTTTCGTCACGGTTTTTACTGGTTGACAGCTCACGCTGATGCGGAAGATCTGGTCAGTAGATGTGATGGATGTCAGAAGTTCGCACAACGAGCGCACGTGCCGGCTCAAGAACTCCGGATGATTCCAATCACTTGTTCGTTTGCAGTCTGGGGGCTTGACATGGTGGGACCTTTCAAAAGGTCTAAAGATAAAAAGACGCACCTCCTAGTAGCAGTTGATAAGTTCACTAAGTGGGTTGAGGCGGAGCCTGTGAGTAAGTGTGATGCAGCCACGGCGGTTCAGTTCATGAAAAAAGTGATCTCCCGTTTCGGTTTTCCACACAGTATCATCACAGACAATGGCACCAATCTGTCTCAAGGAGCTATGGAAGAATTTTGTCAGCAAGAGCACATCCGGCTTGATGTTTCTTCTGTGGCTCATCCTCAATCCAATGGTGAAGCTGAGAGAGCCAATCAGGAAATTTTGAAAGGGCTAAAACCCCGGCTTATGGTTCCTTTACAGCGAACGCCGGGTTGTTGGGTAGAGGAATTACCTTCAGTGTTACGGAGTATCAATACTACACCCAATAGGTCTACAGGTTACACACCTTTCTTCATGGTTTATGGAGCGGAAGCAGTATTACCTAGTGACATCCGTCATGACTCACCCCGTGTGATGGCTTATGTTGAGGCTAATAACGAAAAAGCCAGACAGGATGCACTTGACTTGTTGGATGAAGAAAGAGATTTAGCAGCGGCCCGGTCAGCAATTTATCAACAGGACCTGCGTCGTTATCACAGCCGCCGGGTCAAGTCCAGGACTTTTCAGGAAGGCGACTTGGTGCTCCGGCTCATCCAGGATCTGTCAGATGCACACAAGCTATCCCCACCTTGGGAAGGACCCTTTGTGGTCAGTAAAAATTTAAACAACGGGTCATATTACCTCATTGACGTTCGAGAGCACAAAGACTCACGTAAGTAGGAGGAAGAGACCCGCCGGCCGTGGAACATTTCTCAACTTCGGCCATACTACACCTGAGCCGTCGGCTCTCATCATGTACAAACGTCCGCGTTGTATATATTATGATAAGCAATAAAGTAAGACCATCAGTCTCATTTCTTATTTACAAACGACTATTAAGGAGCTGATCATATTTGAATCAACTTTAGCCTTTTTGGTCCAGCTCATGATCGTATCCGAATCTAGCTGCAAATCTCATGGTCACTTGGGGGCTTCCTGTTCAAACATAGGTCGTATTCGAACCAAAGAGAACATAGCTGTCGTAACCATCTTGATCGGCTCAAGGCCAAACTCATTTGGGGGCTTCTTGATCATATCTGAATCATAGCTTAACCCCTTTTGAGTCCGACTTGGATCGTATTCGAATTGGGGTCGTTAAAAACCTCTCAAGGTCATTTGGGGGCTTCTTGTTCAAACATAGGTCATATTCAAACCAAAGAGAACATAGCTGTCGGTACCCTCTTGATCGGCGCAATGCCAAAGCCACTAGGGGCTATATGGTCGTATTCGAACCTTAGCTTAACCCCTTTGGTCCGGTTTACTGATCGTATTCGAATCAGAAACCCCCAACCTTTTGAATACAAAGTTAAAATTATATTTCTTGCCCTTTAGCTTTTGTTGTTTCAATATTACAATAAGATAGCCCAGTTTTCTTCACCGCTCAATTATTGGACAACGTAGCCACCCGGGTTATTCAAGCCGGTGCTTCAAGGATCCAAAGGTACGAGCTACTAAGATATGATGATCATTGGGTATTCAAGAAGTATTAACTTCTCATACATGTTGAATTATCAAATTCATCACTCGGGTTGTTTAAACCAGCGATCTAAGGATCAACAAGGACAAGGTATGGCTCTTACTCATACGCGCTTACCTGCTGCGTTAACTCCAGAGTTAGCATTAAACCTTATCCATTATTTATATTTGTCTCTGCTTTCTATTGAGGTAAAAATAGGGGCGGTAAATGAGGTGTTTAAGCCCGTTTGGTTCTAAACCGCCTTGCCAGTTTTTTCCTTGTATTCACAGGAACAGCGATTCAAACATTGCAGAGACAAATACAAGGTATACATTGACATCTGAAACACAGATTCACATATAAGTATTTTGTGCACGATGGCACAAGCAAACAGGTGGTGTTTTCACAGCTAAGCTATTACAAGGCTTTTAAAGCCCATGAAGATGATCATTGTCCCTCCCTTGCCGGTTCACCATCTTGAGTCTGCTGGAAGTTGGGTTTTGACCAATCAAAACCGTTCATGGCGACAAATTCGGCTTCGTCATCAATAAGGCCGACCGGGTCAACTTCCGGGGCAAATGTATCTTCTCTCACTGGTGGGATCAAGTCTGTTACTTTATATGAGGGAGGGGCCATCTTCTTATTTTCACTATCAAAACCCGGCTGATACTTGTCCACATTGGTGTCATCTCCAAGGCTAGTCGCCTGAGGTCGGACTTCACGGATGCAGGCTATAAAGTCATCCTGATCAAAAGGAGACCCGTCCTCCTTCACGGTAGGATAGCCCCCTGCCACATCCACCGGGTCTAGGTCTGGCACCCAAGCCTTGGAGCGGCTTAGGACAGTCAAAGCTCCGGCTCACGCGCAGGAGCATTTCACTTCTTGGAACTTGGCAGGAAGGATGGACAGCTTCTTCAGGACGTCACTGATCCGGTTAGACCCTTGATTAGTAGGAGAGATGGCAGCCAGAGCTCGTTGTGCGCCGATATACAATTGTGCAACTAAAGTGTATACTACCTTCAGCTTAATCAATGGGTCTTGGTTCAGATTCTTACTTCGCAGACCTGCATATATTTTTCACAGAGTCAGTTGGCAGATTATACTCCGGTTTAACAAGAAAAATATATGAAAGATCAAATCAGGCAGCTTACCAAAGATAGCAGCGACCATCTGGGACACCCGGCCCTTCAAACCGTTCAACTCTGTTGAAATTTCTTGCAAAGATGTTTCGGCTATTTCAGCTCGTCGGGTCAGAAGTGTTTTCTCATTTTCCCAAGTCTTCTCTTTGGCAGCAAAGCTGGTCTTCAAATTTTTCGTTTCAGAAAGACTTATTTGCAGTTTGGAGGTGGAAGATTTGATTTCTGACTCCTGACTCGCTAGCCGAGTCTTTGCGTCAGTCAATTGTGAGTTCAGTTCAGACAATGCATTCTGTGAAAACGTTCAGATAAGTCAAGACTTGGTTTCAAATTCCAGTATCCAATTTCAAGATTCAAGTCTCAAGTACTTTACGAATAAACCACTTGACACTTGGGGGCTAATGTATGCCAAATCAAATTTTTACGACTCTACCAACATATTTGAAGTCCCAATTCCTTTACAAAGTAGCAGCACTTGGCACTTGGGGGCTAATGCACGCAGTTCAGCAAGTTTATCAACGTTAAACCAGAGTGTTAAGTATTTTGAAGACGGTTTTAAATTCTAAAAGTATCGATTCATTAATGATCAAAATAAACCGGTCCTTGGGGACTATGGGTGAAGTTTTGTTCTATCAATATCAGGCAAAGATTCAGAGGTAAAAGTCTCGGCCTATATTTTAAGTCTACAGGTTATTCCGTTTCTCTCATAAATCTGAAGACTTGGGGGCTAAAGGAATATTGGTAAACCGGAAACAACATACCTCATACTTCAACTGAAGCTGCTTGACCATCTCGATCTCAGACTCACGACTGGAGTGTACATGACTGAGATAGCCGGATAAGATATCATTGGCATCGAGACGATCATAGTTGGCAACTTCAAAGCAAACTTTCTGCCTCTCTAATGCTTCTTGCTTTGCTGTACACCGAGCCAGCACCGTCGGGTTCCCCGGCTCAACAAAGCGGTTCCCAGTAATCTGAACATCTTGAGCAGGTGGAGATGGCAGGTTGGTTGAACTTGACGGTCCAGCTGTGGAAGGATTCATAGTGGCTTCGTCAAGGGACATCTCTAGAGGATTTGCTTCATTGTCAATATGCGGGTGTTCTGGAGCGTTAGCCAAGGGAGAAGGTGGCCTAGCCGGTTTAGATGCTAGCACTGGCGGGTCTTCCGCCGGTTTAGCCACCTTTGACTTCTTGGATTTAGCCTGGCCACTAAGGAATAATATTGCAGAATTGTCAGCATAAAGATACAATTGAGCAACTTGGAACAAAGGAGGATTTCTGATTACCCAGGAGCAGTCTTGAAAGCCGGAAATTGTGTTTGTGATGAGTCACTTGAAGAACGAGACACCTCCTGGAAAGATAAAGAAAAGAGTTAAACGAAATATAAGGAGCAGGATTTGTTAAAACGAGTTAAAGACAGTAATAAATAAACCTCGTTCGGGCGTTTCCGAGGGGTCTGTTGAAGGACAACAGCCGGCTCATCTTCAATTCCAACTTCACGGTGGCTTTCATGTTGCTATTTTTTCAAATGAAAGTTGGGATCCAAGTGAGCTAAGGGGTTAGAAAACCTTACTTTACGGATCACTCGTCGAACTTTGTGTCTTGGTAAGGGCTCTGAGTCGGAGGAAATGATAGTTACCTCTACTTCCTCGGCCTGACTGGCCCCAGTGTCATCCTGGTAAGGATCAGTGTCAATAAGATTGTTAAAAAATTGGCCAAGGGAGTCAAGGTCTACCTCTGAGTCAGACGTGTCATCAAGTTTCATTAAATCTTCAGCAGTGGTCTTCTTCTTCTTCTTTGATCTCCGGGTTGTTTTCTTGGCATTCATGGCGGTGAGTTTCGCCTTCTTGGCAGCTCCGTGATCATATTTCACTTTCCAAAATTCAGAGTTTGCCTACAAAGACAAGAGGAAGGATCAGTAATAGACAATGCGGCTGGACAAAATACAAAGAAAAAAAGGTGATCAGAATATCCTTACTTCTGGTACCGGGTTGAGCTTACAAAAGGGACTTAACCCAACAACACTGCAGTCTTCATATTGCACATTTACCAGAAGGTTTGACAGTGAGACAATGTCTTCCTTGGATAGCTGAGCCGGGGTATGACGGACAGAATCATCCGGTTCTCCACCATATTCATACATCAATTTTGAACGACGGCTTAATGGAATAATCCGCCATGAAATCCAGCAGTGGGTTAGATCGACTCCGGTTAAACCGTTCCCCAATAAACCGTTGATTCTTCTGATAGAGGGAAGCTGCTTCTTGCGTTCAGCAATGGTATGTTTGTCTCGTAGTGCGAACTTGGAGTGAAGACGATCGGGGCGGCAACCCGGCAGTGGCTTCTCATTGGCGGGTGAGATGTCCTGACGGTAAAACCAAGTTTGATTCCAATCCTTTGGGTGACTTGGCAAAACTATGAGAGGGATGACAGCACCCTGCCGGCGCTGAATTGAGATGCCTCCAAGCTCTAAACTAAGGCCGTTGGTGCACTCATTTTGCCGGTTCAGATAGAAGTATTCTCTAAATAGTTCCACAGTCGGTTCTTGCTGAAGGTATACCTCACAGAGCACTTGGAAGTTACAAATATTGGATATGGAATTGGGACCAATGTCCTGAGGATGGAGTTTGAAAAAATGAAGAACTTCTCTGAAAAACTTTGAACCGGGCGGTGAGAAGCCACAGTTCATGTGGTCAGTAAAGACGATCACTTTGCCGTCTTTTGGGTTGGGTCGTTCTTCTTCCGGGTCAGGAGCACGATAAGACATGATGATTTTTTAGGGCAGAAACCCGATGAGGAAGAACTCTTTTAAACGATCCTCAGTTATGGTTGAGGGGACCCAATTGCACATGGTGGGTGTTTTTGACGGCATGATGTGCAACGGACTAAAAAAGAAAAAACAACTTGCTGGTTCAGTTTACGGCAAAATTAACAGTTAAAGGTTGAAGGTGTAAAACAAGTAACGGCGGCTTAACTAAGGGCTAATGATATATACAGAAAAGAAAGC
The DNA here is from genome assembly GCF_018294505.1 of Triticum aestivum. Taxonomy (NCBI): domain Eukaryota; kingdom Viridiplantae; phylum Streptophyta; class Magnoliopsida; order Poales; family Poaceae; genus Triticum; species Triticum aestivum. The sequence continues at coordinate 318,892,189 of NC_057806.1, read as the reverse complement.
CGGAGTGGTAAGCCGCCATGACTACAGATTTTGTCAGAAAGCAGATTTAGCTAAGTGTTGGCATAAACAAGTTTCACCAAGCTATCATTATTATTTTGGATCAAATAGTTGTTCCAAAAAGGAAATATTCTAGACCTAAAAACCTAGTACAAATGAGTTCGTCGGCTATAAAGAAGCATTTATGCAGGTAAAAGGGATCTACTGATATTAAAAATGAATGCCAAACAGCTACCGCACGAGTTATATTTCTTTTTTGGATCAAAAGAAGTCGCGGAGAAGATCTACCAGATGATCCGTGGCAAACAAGTGAAGAACACTGAAGAACCCGCAAACCTAGAACAGATCTAGGTGCGTGAGAGAGAAGAAACTTACAAGATGTAGGCCTGCCGCGAAGAGTCGCCGCGTTCTCTGGACGAACTCAGGGTGATGCAGCGGCCAAGCTTGAGGATGACGATGAGAGTTGCGGCAGCGACGAAGCTCGAGCAGCAGTGGAGGTTGCAAGAGGAAGAAGATGAAGAAGAGAGGAGAATGGAAAAAACCGGTCGCGTGCCTATTTATAAGGGTAGATGCGAACAGACAGGCGCGAAAATCAAGGGAGGACCAAAATAATGATTATCCAGCTAAATGAACGCCTCGATTCTCGAGAAGCATTAAAGATAAAAGATCCGTTGGAAGATGACATCATGAAAGTTTTTTGTGTTTTCAAAAGATGACGTCATGGCAGGTCACAGAGTTTCTTCAGACAAAAGATGGATTTCATCTAAGTATTGAAGATTGACAAAGAACAAAGTTCAAAGTCAACCTGGGCCTAATGTCGGGGATATTACTACCAGTATGACCCGCCCAGGAGGGGCCGGGTCAACCCTAATGGCGGGTTACATAAGAAGCCCAATAAACATTCAAGATGATAGTTTATTAAACATATAGAAGGCCCAAAGGCCTGGGGCCGGCTTAACGCCCGTTATTGTAAACCGCCGTATGAAAGGAAAGACTTGTAAAGAAAGGAATGTAAAGGAAGTCACCGAGCCGGACACGATTATGAGCCGGCCGGGACTCTGTAGGCCGCCAGGCGTCAACCCATGTATATAAGGGGACGACCCGGCGGCGGCTTAGGCAAGAAACAACAGATCGATAACCAAGCCGGCGAGTTGAGCCCCTTGGAGATCGAAACCTCGGCAATACCAATCCCAACTAGACGTAGGCTTTTACCTTCATCGTAAGGGGCCGAACTAGTATAAAAACCCTCTTGTGTCCTTTGTCCCGATTAACCCCTTTAAGCTTCCTAGTGCAATGGCCCTATGACTAAGTCCTTGCTCTAGGACATCTGCCGTGACAATTCCACGACACATCATGAACTCCTGACAATCCTTCGGGCAACTTCTCCCATGCGTTCCAAAACTTTGTATGGTCCCACAAAACGTGGAGCTAACTTTCCCTTAACTCCAAAGCGCTTCACTCCTCGAAGCGGGGATACACGAAGATAAACTCTGTCTCCGACTTCATAAACCGTCTCCTTGCGTTTAGAATCTGCATAGCTCTTTTGCCTGGACTGGGCTACCTTGATCCTATCGCGAATCAACTTCACCTTCTGTTCAGACTCCTTAATCAAATCCGGTCCAAACAACTGGCGGTCTCCAACTTCATCCCACGACAATGGTGTTTTGCACCTTCTTCCGTACAAGGCTTCAAAAGGGGCCATCTTCAAACTGGATTGATAACTGTTGTTGTAAGAGAACTCTTCATACGGCAAATTGTCGTCCCAACTAGATCCATAATCTAGCGCACAAGCTCTCAGCATATCCTCCAAAATTTGATTGACTCTCTCGGTCTGTCCATCTGTCTGCGGATGAAAAGTTGTACTGAACTCTAGCCTGGTACCCAAAGTTTCATGCAACTGATTCCAGAACTTTGAGGTAAACTGGGTTCCTCTATCTGATACAATGCTCCTCGGAACTCCATGCAGACATACGATCCTGGTCATGTATATCTTAGCCAACTTGGCACTGCTGCAAGTTGTCTTCACTGGAATGAAATGAGCTACCTTCGTCAAACGATCGATGTCAGGACCCCGATTCCAAGTCACATCGATCTAGCCGGTAACACCTCATATCACTTTGCGGCCTCACGCACGGTATCCCACGGGTGTCGCCTTACCATGGCCCGGGACCGTTTGCGCCTTTTGGCTCACGTATATGATAGTGTCGCTAGCATCCATATGACAGAGAACCCGGGCCGACATGGCTAGTCGTGAACCCAAAACGGCACAGACCTATGGAGACAGGCATACATGAATCACATCGAGCATGTCGGTCATCAGCGAGTGATTCCGGGCTGTATCACTGGGCTAACAGGACTCCGGGGAACCCAGGCTGTAGCAGGCTAGGCAGGACTCCGGATATCACCGCGTGACATTTCCCCGAAGGGACAAACATAGGAACAAAGTGAAATACATGCCGGCCAGTCAAGTGTCCTGAGCAGTAGTGCTGGGCTAGCAGGACTCCGGTGAACTGGGCTGTAGCGGACTACTATGGCTCGAGGAACACTAGACTACATTTCCCCATAAGAAAGGCTGCCAAGGATAAACAACTAGATTGTCGGATCCCACTCATACCAAGCATTTCAATCATACACACAATATGCCCGATATGAGTACATACAACATGGCATCACAACAGAACTCTACAACTCAAGTACTTTATTTAAAGGCTCCAGAGAGCCATACATAACATGTTCATACAGATAGGGGTCACATGACCCGACACTCAAGTCATACAATCATACAAGCACATGCGGAAGCAACTAGTCTGAGTACAGACTCTAGAAAGAAAGAAGGCTTCTCGAAGCCTGTCTATCTACATAAGGCCCTCCATGGCCAGGATCACCACCTGGGTGGCTAGTCACTCATCGACGTCAAGGTCTACGTAGAACCCATCGGAGGGGGCGGTGTTATCGTTTGAAAACAGTAATTAAGCAAACATGAGTACAAAGGTACTCAGCAAGTCTTACATCAGAACCTACTATACATGCTTATTCTCAAGAAGGTGGTGGGGTTAATGCAGCAAGCCAGCTTTGACTCTTGGCTAAGCTATCCTACAGAACTCCACTAGTAAAATAGTTTTCGCACACGAGTCCACTACTCACCAACACAATACTCCACCGGGAATTCTCCCTCGTCATCCTACGAGAGGGCCATCCTCGGTACTCACACTTATCTTGAGTCTTTTAGTAGTATCCATTAACTTGTCTATGAACTGTATAGGCAACCAAGTAGTCCTTTACCGCGGACGCGGCTATTCGAATAGTTTTATACCCTGCAGGGGTGTACTTCTTCATACACGCTTTCACCACTTACCGCCGTTTACACGACATGTACTCGGCAACCTTCAAGCGGAAGCCCAGCGAGGGTGTCGGCCACGGCCTACCTAAACACTTAAGTCTCTAGTCCAGGTTTATCGCCTATCCAGGTTCCATCCGTAGGGAGTCCGGCCGAGGTTTCCACATACGGCCCCGAACGATGTGAACAGGGTTCCCGAGACACCAAACGGGTGACTCGGTACACCGTGCCACGGTGTATCTACCGCAACATAGCCCACCCCTAGGGTCAGCGCTACGCACGGCCGCCAACACATAACCTACAAGCACCAGAAACTATTTGCAACTCCTGGACAAAGTACTAGGGTGACTAAGAAGCCGAGAGGGCCCATTGGTTTCGGGCCCAATGTACGGTAGTAACTGCATCTTAAATCACACATACAGATCTCAGTTCTTATGGACGGCCTCAATGAAACAACCCACCATGTACTCCTACATGGCCTCTCATCGATACCTTTACCAAAACATGTTCAACACATCCCTCATATTACCGACACAAGCATTTCACTCTATCCCATCACCCAGATGAACTAGATCTGACACAACTCTAAGCATAGCAGGCATAGCAAGGTAGGAATCACATACATGGCTCAATCAACTCCTACACATGCTAGTGGGTTTCATCTAGTTACTGTGGCAATGACAGGTCATGCGGAGGATAAGGGTTCAACTACCGTAACACACAGCAGTTTGAATCGCGTTGTCTTAATGCAGTAAACAAGAGCAGAAGCGAGAACATGGGTTTGTATCGAAATGATCAATGGGTTGCTTGCCTGATGGAGTGGTAGTGGGATACTGCCCTTCAGTTGGATACTCGTGAATATCCTCGGAGGCAGAACCTACCACGAAGAGCACATCGGAACACAATCAACACATGACGATATACAACAATATGATGCATGCTATGACATGGCAATATGAATGTGTCTTGGCCTAATGCAAGTTATAATAGAAAGGAATGAACTCATTTGAATCAAAGATTCAAATATTAGCTCATTAAACATGGCCTTAATAGTGCATTTCCTTATTCTGCTTAAACAGCAAGGTAAACTTGTTTTGTCATGCATGAAACCATTATAGATGGATAGATTGAATTTTTCTGATCATTTTTCATATATAAATCTTTGCATTTGGAGCTATGGTTGATTTTCTATGATTTTTAGAAGTTTTGACTATTTTCTGGAATTTCCTGTATAAAAATAAATCTAGAAAATGCATTACTGCGTCAGCATTGCGTCAGGGTGACGTAAGTGGTCAACGGGGACGTCCAGGTCAAACCTGACTGGTGGGTCCCGCATATCAGTAGTTAATTAAGCTAATTATTTTAGTTAAAACTAATCTGATTTAGTTAAGAGAGGGGGCCCACTTGTCATTGACTCAGGGGGAGTCAAACTGGGGTCAAACCCCTGGTCGGCGGGGCTAATCCCGCCGGCGTTGAGCCGCCGGCGAGGCCGAGACGGCGGAGGGCTTCGGATTTGGTCCCCTGGTGACCAAATCGGCGGCGGAGACGTGCTACGCATAGCTGGGGCTCGCGCGCATCTAGTGGGGCAAGTGGGAGGAGCTGGGGTGGAGCGAGCTCGCCGGAATCGAGCTCGTGGCGGCGGCCGGAGTTCGGGCGGGGTTGGTTTCGAGGCTACGGTGCACGGGAGAAGGAGCTGGTGGTGGCTACGGGTTCCTGGTGCTGCGCTGAGCTCAACGGTGGGCTTGGCTTCGAGCCACTGTGGCTCTGGCCACGACGGCGCCATGGCCGGTGGCGGGGAGCTCTCAGGTGCGGTGGAGGTGGCGGCTACAGGGGCCAAACGAGCACGGGAGCTAGGGGAAAAGGAAGAGGAGCTCACAGGGAGGTCGATGAGCAGCTCAGGGGGCTCGGGGGCGACCGGAGCAAGGCGAATTGATGAACGGCGTCCGGCGGGTACCGAGGTTGAAGACGAGGGCGAAGACGGCGTTCGGCGGCGGTTGGGGTCGCGTGGGTCAGCGGGGAGGTGCAGGGCGACGAGGCGGAGCTATTGGGCTCGTCGGAGGGGCGAGGGGGTGGCTCTGGTGGCAACTACGGCGATCGGCAGGGAGGTACGCGCTCGGCCATCGCGGGGGAGAGTGAGGGAGACGAGGGGGAGAGTGCGAGAGGATGAGAGGGGGACGTGGGGGTCGCGTGGCATCCCTGGACTGTTGGGTTTCGTAGTAATTTCAAAAATTTCCTACGCACACGCAAGATCATGGTGATGATATAGCAACGAGAGGGGAGAGTGTTGTCTACATACCCTTGTAGACCATAAGCGGAAGCGTTAGCACAACGCGGTTGATGTAGTCGTACGTCTTCACGGCCCGACCGATCAAGCACCGAAACTACGGCACCTCCGAGTTCTAGCACACGTTCATCTCGATGACGTCCCTCGAACTCCGATCCAGCCGAGTGTCGAGGGAGAGTTCCGTCAGCACGACGGCGTGGTGACGATCTTGATGTTCTACCGTCGCAGGGCTTCGCCTAAGCACCGCTACAATATTATCGAGGTGGACTATGGTGGAGGGGGGCACCGCACACGGCTAAGAGATCCAAGGGATCAATTGTTGTGTCTTTGGTGCTAGCCCTGCCCCTCTATTTATATGTTGAGCCCCGGGGTCGAAACTTGGAGCAAAAGCCTCCTCAAAGTCGGTTTTTCCCGAAAGGCAAGAGTCCCACTCGGACTCCAGGACCAAATGCCACAATCCTTGGCGTCTGGCCCAGACGCCATGGGCCTCGGCGTCTGGCCCAGGGCCAGACGCCAGGGTCTCCGGCGTTTGGCCCCCTGGCCTCCGCAAAACTCCTTTTGCACCGACCTAAAGCCTCATGGGCTTGACCCCTTGGCCTAACCATATCATCCAATATATGAATCTTTACGTCTCGACCATTTCAAGACTCCTCGTCATGTCCCCGATCTCATCCGGGACTCCGAACTCCTTCGGTACATTCAAAACATGTAAACTCATAATATAACTGTCATCGTAACCTTAAGCGTGCGGACCCTACGGGTTCGAGAACAATGTAGACATGACCGAGACACGTCTCCGGTCAATAACCAATAGCGGGACCTGGATGCCCATATTGGCTCCTACATATTCTACGAAGATCTTTATCGGTCAGACCGCATAACAACATACGTTGTTCCCTTTGTCATCGGTATGTTACTTGCCCGAGATTCGATCGTCGGTATCCAATACCTAGTTCAATCTTGTTACCGGCAAGTCTCTTTACTCGTTCCGTAATACATCATCTCACAACTAACATATTAGTTGTAATGCTTGCAGGGCTTATGTGATGTGTATTACCGAGAGGGCCCAGAGATACCTCTCCGACAATCGGAGTGACAAATCCTAATCTCGAAATACGCCAACCCAACATCGACCATTGGAGACACCTGTAGTACTCCTTTATAATCACCCAGTTACGTTGTGACGTTTGGTAGTACCCAAAGTGTTCCTCCGGTAAACGGGAGTTGCATAATCTCATAGTCATAGGAACATGTATAAGTCATGAAGAAAGCAATAGCAACATACTAAACGATCGGGTGCTAAGCTAATGGAATGGGTCATGTCAATCAGATCATTCTACTAATGATGTGACCTCGTTAATCAAATAACAACTCATTGTTCATGGTTAGGAAACATAACCATCTTTGATTAACGAGCTAGTCAAGTAGAGGCATACTAGTGACACTTTGTTTGTCTATGTATTCACACATGTATTATGTTTCCGGTAAATACAATTCTAGCATGAATAATAAACATTTATCATGATTATAAGGAAATAAATAATAACTTTATTATTGCCTCTAGGGCATATTTCCTTCAGTCTCCCACTTGCACTAGAGTCAATAATCTAGTTCACATCGTCATGTGATTTAACACCAATATTCATATCTGTATATGATTAACACCCATAGTTCACATCATCATGTGACCAACACCCAAAGGGTTTACTAGAGTCAATAATCTAGTTCACATCGCTATGTGATTAACATCCAAAGAGTACTAAGGTGTGATCATGTTTTGCTCGTGAGAGAAGCTTAGTCAACGGGTCTGTCACATTCAGAGCCGTATGTATTTTGCAAATATTCTATGTCTACAATGCTCTGTACGGAGCTACTCTAGCTAATCGCTCCCACTTTCAATATGTATCCAGATTGAGTCTTAGAGTCATCTGGATTAGTGTAAAAGTTTGCACTGATGTAACTTTTACAACAAACTCTTTTATCACCTCCATAATCGAGAAACATCTCCTTAGTCCTTACTAAGGATATTCTTGACCAATGTCCAGTGATCTACTCCTAGATCACTATTGTACTCCCTTGCCAAACTCAGTGGTAGGGCATACAATAGATCTGGTATACAGCATGGCATATTTTATAGAACCTAAGACTGAGGCATAGGGAATGACTTTCATTCTCTTTCTATCTTCTGTTGTGGTCAGGCTTTGAGTTTTACTCAACTTCACACCTTGTAACACAGGCGGGAAACCTTTTTCTTTGACTGTTCCATTTTGAACTACTTCAAAATCTTGTCAAGGTATGTACTCATTGAAAACTTATCAAGTGTCTTGATCTATCTCTATAGGTCTTGATACTTAATATGTAAGCATCTTCACCGAGGTCTTTCTTTGAAAAACTCCTTTCAAACACTCCTTTATGCTTTGCAGAATAATTCTACATTATTTCCGATCAACAATATGTCATTCACATATACTTATCAGAAATGTTGTAGTGCTCCCACTCACTTTCTTGTAAATACAGGCTTCACCGCAAGTCTGTATAAAACCATATGCTTTGATCAACTCATCAAAGCGTATATTCCAACTCCGAGATGCTTGCACCAGTCCACAGATGGATCGCTGGAGCTTGCATATTTTGTTAGCACCTTTAGGATTGACAAAACCTTCTGGTTGTATCATATACAACTCTTCTTTAATAAATCCATTAAGGAATGCAGTTTTGTTTATCCATTTGCCGGATTTCATAAAATGCGGCAATTGCTAACATGATTTCGACAGACTTAAGCATAGATACGAGTGAGAAACTCTCATCGTAGTCAACACCTTGAACTTGCCGAAAACCTTTTTGCGACAAGTCGAGCTTTGTAGACAGTAACATTACCATCAGCGTCAGTCTTCTTCTTAAAGATCCATTTATTCTCAATTGCTTGCCGATCATCGGGCAAGTCAACCAAAGTCCATACTTTGTTCTCATACATGGATCCCATCTCAGATTTCATGGCTTCAAGCCACTTTGCGGAATCTGGGCTCACCATCGCTTCTTCATAGTTCGTAGGTTCATCATGATCTAGTAGCATGACTTCCAGAACAGGATTACCGTACCACTCTGGCGCGGATCTTACTCTGGTTGATCTACGAGGTTCAGTAGTATCTTGATCTGAAGTTTCATGATCATTATCATTGGCTTCCTCACTAACTGGTGTAGGTGTCACTGAAACAGCTTTCTGTGATGAACTACTTTCCAGTAAGGGAGCAGGTACAGTTACCTCGTCAAGTTCTACTTTCCTCCCACTCACTTCTTTCGAGAGAAACTCCTTCTCTAGAAATGATCCATTCTTAGCAACGAATGTCTTGCCTTCGGATCTGTAATAGAAGGTGTACCCAACAGATTCCTTTGGGTATCCTATGAAGACACATTTCTCCGATTTGGGTTCGAGCTTATCAGGTTGAAGTTTTTTCACATAAGCATCGCAGCCCCAAACTTTAAGAAACGACAACTTTGGTTTCTTGCCAAACCACAGTTCATAAGGCGTCGTCTCAACGGATTTTGATGGTGCCCTATTTAACGTGAATGCAGCTGTCTTTAATGCATAACCCCAAAACGATAGTGGTAAATCGGTAAGAAACATCATAGGTTGCACCATATCCAATAAAGCGCGGTTACGACGTTCGGACACACCATAACATTGTGGTGTTCCAGGTGGCGTGAGCTATGAAACTATTCCACATTGTTTTAATTGAAGACCAAACTCGTAACTCAAATATTCGTCTTCATGATCAGATCGCAGAAACTTTATTTTTCTTGTTACGATGATTTTTCCACTTCACTCTGAAATTCTTTGAACCTTTCAATTATTTCAGACTTATGTTTCATCAAGTAGATATCCCCATATCTGCTCAAATCATCTTGTGAAGGTCAGAAAATAATGATACCTGTTGTAAGCCTTTCATCAGACCACATACATCGGTATGTATGATTTCCAACAAATCTGTTGCTTGCTTCATTGTTCCGGAGAACGGCGTTTTAGTCATCTTGCCCATAAGGCATGGTTCGCAAGCATCAAGTGATTCATAATCAAGTGATTCCAAAATCCCATCAGCATGGAGTTTCTTCATGCGCTTTACACCAATATGACCTAAACGGCAGTGCCATAAATAAGTTGCACTATCATTATTAACTTTACATCTTTTGGTTTCAATATTATGAATATGTGTATCACTAAGATCGAGATCCAATGAACTATTTTCATTGGGTGTGTAACCATATAAAGTTTTATTCATGTAAACAGAACAACAATTTATTCTTTTACTTAAATGAATAACCGTATTACAATAAACATGATCAAATCATATTCATGCTCAACGCAAACACCAAATAACACTTATTTAGTTTCAACACTAATCCCGAAATTATAGGGAGTGTGCGATGATGATCATATCAATCTTGGAACCACTTCCAACACACATCGTCACTTCACCCTTAACTAGTCTCTGTTTATTCTGCAACTCCCGTTTCGAGTTACTAATCTTAGCAACTGAACTAGTATCAAATACTTAGGATTTGCTATAAACACTAGTAAAGTACACATCAATAACATGTATATCAAATATACTTATGTTCACTTTGCCATCCTTCTTATCCGCCAATCACTTGGGGTGATTCCATTTCTGGTGACCAGTCCCTTTGCAGTAGAAGCACTTAGTCTCAGGCTTAGGACCAGACTTGGGCTTCTTCACTTGAGCAGCAACTTGCTTGTCGTTCTTCTTGAAGTTCCCCTTCTTCCCTTTGCCCTTTTCTTGAAACTAGTGGTCTTATCAACCATCAACACTTGATGTTTTTCTTGATTTCTACCTTCATTGATTTCATCATCATGAAGAGCTTGGGAGTTGTTTCCGTTATCCCTTGCATATTATAGTTCATCACGAAGTTCTACTAACTTGGTGATGGTGACTAGAGAATTCTGTCAATCACTATCTTATCTGGAAGATTAACTCCCACTTGATTCAAGCGATTGTAGTACCCAGACAATCTGAGCACATGCTCACTAGTTGAGCGATTCTCCTCCATCTTTTAGCTATAGAACTTGTTGGAGACTTTATATCTCACAACTCGGGTATTTGCTTGAAATATTAACTTCAACTCCTGGAACATCTCATATGGTCCATGATGTTCAAAACGTCTTTGAAGTCCCGATTCTAAGCCGTTAAGCATGGTGCACTTAAACTATCAAGTAGTCATCATATTGAGCTAACTAAATGTTCATAACGTTTGCATCTGCTCCTGCAATAGGTCTGTCACCTCGCGGTGCATCAAGGACATAATTCTTCTGTGCAGCAATGAGGATAATCCTCAGATCACAGATCCAATCCGCATCATTGCTACTAACATCTTTCAACACAATTTTCTCTAGGAACATATCAAAATAAACACAGGGAAGCAACAACACGAGCTATTGATGTATAATTTGCAAAATACTACCAGGACTAAGTTCATGATAAATTTAAGTTCAATTAATCATATTACTTAAGAACTCCCACTTAGACAGACATCCCTCTAATCCTCTAAGTGATCACGTGATCCAAATCAACTAAACCATGTCCGATCATCACGTGAGATGGAGTAGTTTCAATGGTGAACATCACTATGTTGATCATATCTACTATATGATTCACGCTCGACCTTTCGGTCTCCGTGTTCCGAGGCCATATCTGTATATGCTAGGCTCGTCAAGTATAACCTGAGTATTCCGCGTGTGCAACTGTTTTGCACCCGTTGTATTTGAACGTAGAGCCTACCACACCCGATCATCACGTGGTGTCTCAGCACGAAGAACTTTCGCAACGGTGCATACTCAGGGAGAACACTTCTTGATAATTTAGTGAGAGATCATCTTATAATGCTACCGTCAATCAAAGCAAGATAAGATGCATAAAAAGATAAACATCACATGCAATCAATATAAGTGATATGATATGGCCATCATCATCTTGTGCTTGTGATCTCCATCTCCGAAGCACCATCATGATGACCATCGTCACCGGCGCGACACCTTGATCTCCATCGTAGCATCGTTGTCGTCTCGCCAATCTTATGCTTTCACGACTATCACTACCGTTTAGTAATAAAGTAAAGCATTACATTGCGATTGCATTGCATACAATAAAGCGACAACCATATGGCTCCTGCCAGTTGCCGATAACTCGGTTACAAAACATGATCATCTCATACAATAAAATTCAGCATCATGCCTTGACCATATCACATCACAACATGCCCTGCAAAAACAAGTTAGACGTCCTCTACTTTGTTGTTGCATGTTTTACGTGGCTGCTACGGGCTCGTCGGAGGGGCGAGGGGGTGGCTCTGGTGGCAACTACGGCGATCGGCAGGGAGGTACGCGCTCGGCCATCGCGGGGGAGAGTGAGGGAGATGAGGGGGAGAGTGCGAGAGGATGAGAGGGGGACGTGGGGGTCGCGTGGCATCCCTGGACTGTTGGGTTTCGTAGTAATTTCAAAAATTTCCTACGCACACGCAAGATCATGGTGATGATATAGCAACGAGAGGGGAGAGTGTTGTCTACATACCCTTGTAGACCATAAGCGGAAGCGTTAGCACAACGCGGTTGATGTAGTCGTGCGTCTTCACGGCCCGACCGATCAAGCACCGAAACTACGGCACCTCCGAGTTCTAGCACACGTTCAGCTCGATGACGTCCCTCGAACTCCGATCCAGCCGAGTGTCGAGGGAGAGTTCCGTCAGCACGACGGCGTGGTGACGATCTTGATGTTCTACCGCCGCAGGGCTTCGCCTAGCACCGCTACAATATTATCGAGGTGGACTATGGTGGAGGGGGCCACCGCACACGGCTAAGAGATCCAAGGGATCAATTGTTGTGTCTTTGGTGCTAGCCCTGCCCCTCTATTTATATGTTGAGCCCCGGGGTCGAAACTTGGAGCAAAAGCCTCCTCAAAGTCGGTTTTTCCCGAAAGGCAAGAGTCCCACTCGGACTCCAGGACCAAACGCCACAATCCTTGGCGTCTGGCCCAGACGCCATGGGCCTCGGCGTCTGGCCCAGGGCCAGACGCCAGGGTCTCTGGCGTTTGGCCCCCTGGCCTCCGCAAAACTCCTTTTGCACCGACCTAAAGCCTCATGGGCTTGACCCCTTGGCCTAACCATATCATCCAATATATGAATCTTTATGTCTCGACCATTTCGAGACTCCTCGTCATGTCCCCGATCTCATCCGGGACTCCGAACTCCTTCGGTACATCAAAACATGTAAACTCATAATATAACTGTCATTGTAACCTTAAGCGTGCGGACCCTACGGGTTCGAGAACAATGTAGACATGACCGAGACACGTCTCCGGTCAATAACCAATAGCGGGACCTGGATGCCCATATTGGCTCCTACATATTCTACGAAGATCTTTATTGGTCAGACCGCATAACAACATACGTTGTTCCCTTTGTCATCGGTATGTTACTTGCCCGAGATTCGATCGTCGGTATCCAATACCTAGTTCAATCTTGTTACCGGCAAGTCTCTTTACTCGTTCCGTAATACATCATCTCACAACTAACATATTAGTTGTAATGCTTGCAAGGCTTATGTGATGTGTATTACCGAGAGGGCCCAGAGATACCTCTCCGACAATCGGAGTGACAAATCCTAATCTCGAAATACGCCAACCCAACATCGACCATTGGAGACACCTGTAGTACTCCTTTATAATCACCCAGTTACGTTGTGACGTTTGGTAGTACCCAAAGTGTTCCTCCGGTAAACGGGAGTTGCATAATCTCATAGTCATAGGAACATGTATAAGTCATGAAGAAAGCAATAGCAACATACTAAACGATCGGGTGCTAAGCTAATGGAATGGGTCATGTCAATCAGATCATTCTACTAATGATGTGACCTCGTTAATCAAATAACAACTCATTGTTCATGGTTAGGAAACATAACCATCTTTGATTAACGAGCTAGTCAAGTAGAGGCATACTAGTGACACTTTGTTTGTCTATGTATTCACACATGTATTATGTTTCCGGTAAATACAATTCTAGCATGAATAATAAACATTTATCATGATTATAAGGAAATAAATAATAACTTTATTATTGCCTCTAGGGCATATTTCCTTCATGGACGTCTCCAAGGCGTCGGCGGAAGCAGGAGGTGGCCGGCGTGTGGCCGCGGGCGACGGCCACGCGCTCCGCGTCCTTCTGGCGCGAGGAGGACGACGACTGGCAGCCAGTCGGCTGGGCCGAGCCAGGTGGGCTGGGCCAGCACAGGTAAGGCCCAGGTAGCTTCCCTCTCTCTCTCTTTTTTCTAATTGCTTCTGTTTTCTATTTAACTGCAACTGTTGGGCTTTAATTAAAATACTAAAACGTTTCCAAAAATCCTGAAAATAAGTGTGGGCTCTGTTTAGATTATTTCGAACAGCAAACATTTATTTCCATAATTATTTGAGCATTTAAATTATTTTATAGCATTTAAATGCCCAAATTCAAATACTTATGATTTAATTCAATGACCTTCTGTTGACCTAGAAAAATGTGCACCAATTTTGCCAGAGGTTCTAACCCAAGACAAAGAGGGTGAACTTTTTAGAAGGGCATTTCAGGTTCATTGAAAATAATTTTAGTAAACCCTAGTTGTTTCCAGGGGGTGTTGGGGGTTCTGTCATCCCCATTTCAAATTTAAGAGGAAAATAAACATGATGCACACTCTAATGCTTGAACTAGCTAGGGTGTGACAATCGACTACAACCCATATTGTGTCATAGCCTGAGCAGGTCCTGGGCAATCCCATGATAAAGTCCATACCTAGCTTATCCCACTTCCATCGGGTATCGGCAATGGCTGTAGCAATCCTGCTGGCTTCTGATGATCTGCCTTTACTCTCTGACATACATCACAAACTGCTACATACTCCGCAATATCCTTCTTCATTCCGGTCCACCAGAAAGTATCCTTCAAATCCAAATACATCTTGGTATTTCATGGGTGAATCGAGTATGGTGAATCATGGGCCTCTTGCAGAATCAACTTCCTGATCTTCGGATCATTAGGCACATAAACACGGTCCTCGAACCATAAGGTATCGTACTCATCCTCACGAAATCCTTTAGCTTTTCCCTTGCTCATTTTCTCTTTAATAGAAGCAATCTCCTTGTCAGTCTTCTGAGCCTCTCTGATTTTATCCATCAAAGTAGACTGAACCTCCAATGATGCTACATAACCTCTCGGAACTATCTCCAAACATAGCTCACGAAGATCCTCGGCTAACTCCGTTGGTAATTCTCCGGTCATTAGCGTGTTGACATGGCTCTTGCGGCTCAACGCATCAGCTACTACGTTAGCCTTTCCGGGATGATAATGTAATCTCATATCATAATCCTTGATGAGCTCCAACCATCTCCTTTGCCTGAGATTCAACTCCTTCTGCGTGAAGATGTACTTCAAACTCTTGTGATCCGTGTACACCTCACAATGGTTTCCGATGAGAAAATGTCTCCACGTCTTTAAAGCGTGCACTACGGCTGCTAACTCCAAGTCGTGTGTAGCATAATTCAACTCATGGGGCTTAAGCTGTCGTGAAGCATACAAAACAACTCTTCCCTCTTGCATAAGCACTGCTCCAAGTCCTCGACGTGAGCATCGCAATACACCTCATAATCCTTGCGCTGATCTGGCAGAATCAACACTGGCGAGGTAACCAAACGTTTCTTAAACTCCTGGAAACTGGCCTCACATTCCTCAGTCCATTTAAACTTGGTATCCTTCTTCAACAACTTCGTCATAGGTTTTGCAATCTTTGAGAAATTTTCAATAAATCTCCGGTAGTATCCTGCGAGTCCAAGAAAACTCCGGATCTCTCCAACTGTTGTTGGGGCTTCCCAATTTGTCACAGTAACAACCTTGGTGGGATCTACTGCTATTCCTTCTCCGGATATAACATGTCCGAGGAATCCAACTTCCTTCAACCAAAACTCACATTTGCCGAACTTGGCGTATAACTGATGTTCTCTGATCTTATCAAGTACCAAACACAAATGTTCTTTATGTTCTTCTTCATTCTTCGAGTAAATAAGAATATCATCAATGAACACTACGACGAATTTATCCAAAAACTCCATAAACACTTTGTTCATCATGTTCATAAAATAAGCAGGTGCATTAGTCAGACCAAATGACATAACGGTATACTCATACAGCCCGTACCTCGTGGTAAAAGCTGTCTTAGGTATGTCCTGCTCTCGAATCTTCAACTGGTGGTATCCTGATCGCAAATCGATCTTGGAAAATACCTTAGCTCCTTGCAATTGGTCAAACAAATCATTGATCATCGGCGGTGGATACTTATTCTTGATTGTCACTTCATTCAATCCTCGATAATCAACAACCATCCTTAATGATCCATCCTTCTTTTCCACTAGAAGTACTGGTGATCCCCAAGGTGATGAACTTGGGCAAATATATCCCTTATCCAGTAACTCCTTAATCTGCTTCTTAATCTCCTCCCAATCCTTTGCATGCATTCTATATGGTCTCTTAGATATTGGTCCCGTGCCTCGCGAAATCTCAATCAAAAACTCAATGTCTCTATCCGGTGGCATGCCTGGCAACTCTTCTGGAAATACATCCGGAAAAATCCTTTACCACTGGTACTTCCTCCTGTACAACTCCTATTAAGGAATTTACTTGTGTCCTCTTCGGCTCATGCCGTGACACATACTTGATCCTTCTTCCTTCTGGTGTGGTAAGCAAAATCGACTTACTGGCGCAATCGATGTTTCCTCCATACATCGACAGCCAATCCATACCTAGAATCACATCCAAACCTTGTGATTCCGAAATGATTAAATCTGAGGGGAAGACATGCCTACCTATACTCAATGGCACTTGAAAACATCCTCGACTGGCCATATACTCCGCTCCTGGTAAGCTTACTAACATAGGTGTTCTAAGAACCTTGGTGGGCAGGTATACTTATCCATGAATCCCCTTGATATGTATGAATGTGATGTACCAGTATCAAAAAGAACGATTGTAGTAAAAGACTTAACCAAAAACTTACCGATTACTGTATCTGGCTGGGCTTCAACCTCATCCACGTTAACATGGTTCACCTGTCCCCTGTTGAAAGGGTTCGGCTTCTTCCCAGAGCTTCCATTGCCATTTCCATTCTGGGCTTCAGGACATTCATTGGCATAATGTCCGGTCTTCTGACACTTAAAGCAAGTGACTTGGCTCAGGTCTCCCTTGGCTGGGGTTGACGGGTTGGTACGGTTCTGGCCGTTGCTTCCCCCATTCCCATTACCATTCTTGGGGCCATTATGATTATGCGAACTTCCTCCTCCATGGGTATGCTGAAAATGTCCTCCCGATTTCGGGGTAAAACGTGGCTTCTGCTGAGCTCCTGAATTGTACTTCCCTTGCCCATACTTCCTCTTGCGGTTCTCAATCTGCTGCTGCTTCCCTTCAATCATAAGAGCACGATCTACCAACTCCAGGTAGTTGTTGAAGGTTGCTACCATCAACTGCATGCTCAACTCATCATTTAGTCCTTCCAGAAACTTCTCCTTCTTAGCTGCATCCGTAGCAATGTCATCCGGGGCATAACGCGCTAACTTACTAAAGTCATCCACATATTGGCCAACTGTCCGTCCTCCTTAGCGCAAGTTGCGAAACTCATGCTTCTTCATGGCCATAGCTCCTGCTGAAACATGGGCAGTGCGAAAAGCTTGCTGAAACTGATCCCATGTGAGAGTGTCTATAGGATAAGTGGCTGTGAAATTCTGCCACCATGATGATGCGGGTCCTTCAAGCTGATGTGCGGCAAAACACACCTTTTCCGCATCTATGCATCCTACAGTGGTCAATTCCCTTCCTGTCTCGCGGAGCCAATCATCTGCCACTATCGGCTCAGTGCTACTGGAAAACACCGGCAGGTTCAGTCTAAGAAAACGGGTTAAGTGATCAACAGGTGGTGGTGGTGGTGGGTTGTTGTTCTTGTTCCCCTGATTCTGATTCTGGACTAGCAACTGCATCAATGCATTCTGCTGCTGGATCAACTGAGTGAGTTCCGGTGGGAAAGCAAATCCATTGTCACATCTCGAAGGCATCTGAGGGTTTAGAAAATATGAGAATATAGAATAGATTGAGGTCTAGAGAGAAAACACTACCCATATGCACATGAGGCAAAAGCAAACAAAATCACTTCATTCAATTCAAACAAGGGCATGCAGTCGGTCTAGAACTATCGTTACAAAAGTGCTTGGGCTATGCTATATACATGGTGGGATTCTACTACTGTTATGGTGGTCTACTAGAAAAACTGCTCCGATGAAGACTCCATGATATCCGCTCCAGCTTCATCAACATAGTCATCATCGCTGTCGTCTGGGTCTGAGTCGGTGTTGTCGATGATGATGTAGTTATCCGGGCTAGTGGAATCGTCAGCCCCTCCTCCTGGCGCGGGATCTCCCATGAAAACTCCTAGCTTCCTGGTCAGGTCGTCATTCTTCTCCACTAATACTTCGATTTCCTCCATATAATCTTCGCATGTAGCCTTGAGTTCTTCCTCCAGCTCCGTTATTCTTGTCATCGCCTTCTTCAAATCTATCATGCCTGCGCACATCTGGTTCTCCTAACGTCGAATGTGCTGGTTTAACTCCTGGATAAAAGCTGTGATTGATCTATCCTTCCTGGTGCTGATCATCTCCCAATGCTCATCTCAGCGCCCACAAATCTGGTAGATAGTATCCTTGAGATCATTGCGGTAAACTTCTCCAATACGTCCCATGGTGATGTGGGCTGCCATGCTCTTTCCTAGACTCCAGGTTAGTGCATCAAAGGAAAACTCTATGGGTTCAGTGACTGGCGAGAATGTCCTTCCTGGAACTTGAACTTGAATCATCCAGCGCTCCTCGTCGGGTAAAGTAGCGTTGTAGGTCCTGGTGAAGCTTGGTACTCCGATGTTCAGGTACTTAGTGACTTCCTTCAGGTGGCGTCCAAAGGGTGTATCTTCATCCGGTTGCGTGAACTTGTTCCTTGCATCCGCCATCCTAAAAGAGTAGAAAAGATGAGAAGTCAGAAATGAGAAGAGAGTAGTGTTCTAGGTCTTTTAGCTTAGTGGTCACGTCCTACAATCAACATGTGCTCTGATACCATCTTGTAGCGACCAGACCTGAAACAGTCTGATCTCTGTGCATCATTGTCATCCCTGGATCAGTAATGCTGACACACACAGTATTTGAAGGATTTATAACAGAGTAGCAATCACACACTTATTACATCGAGTGTCTCAAAAGAGAACTTATTGCAAATAATATGGCTTAAGGCCATCTAATAACAATAACAGCGGAAGGCTTGGAAGATAAGCGAGTCCATCAACTCCAACGGCATCACTAAGTATAGAGCCACGACCTAAAGGCACCTTACTCGTCGTCTGAAAAGTCTGCAACATGAACGTTGCAACCCGAAAACGGGCCAGCACATGGAATATGCTGGCAATGTAACACATAGAGAGTAATGAACAGAAATAAGCTATACTACATGCATATATGGCTGGTGGAAAGCTCTATGGTTATAGTTTTGCGTAAAGCCAGTTTTTCCCTACTGCAAAGGAATAAATTTTATTTAACTATCATGGTGGTTGTTAAACATTGAGAGTGTAGACACCCTCTCAATCCCAATTAAGCATCATCATTAAACCCAACGAAATTAATTAAAGTAACATAATGAGATTCACATGATAATCCAAGTACTAGATATTCAAGACTGTCCATAATCGGGGACACGGCTAATCATGATTAGTTTATATACTCTGTAGAGGTTTGTGCACTTTTCCCCACAAGACTCGATCTCCTCCGTTGGAATTCTCGCATAGTCTTTCAGAAGCGCTAGCACCTTATGATTGGGTAGACCGTTACACCTACTTTCCCCTACATCTGCTAGTCTACCACTGTAAGAGTTCTCATGACTTAATCAACTATGCTAGAGCCCATAGTAGCTTGTGGCTGCACACGGAAGTTTCTAGTATGAATAATCTCATGATCCCTTTGAGCCTGGGTGGCGGTCCATAAAGAAAAACAGGCAATCGCTGGAATACCCAGGTGCCTCAATCCACCCAGATGTGTATTAAAGTTGCCACCTTAAATAAACCATTAATTAATAATCTCACATCTGTCAAGGATACACTCATCCAATCCACGTCTACTAGCATAGCATGGCAATATAAGCAACATAGAAGTAACTCCCAAGGGTTTGATAATAAAACAGGTAATAGGTACTACCTCATCTACTTCCCAAAACCCAAATTTTAAATAGATCCTAAACATGCAATGTTTGAGGATTGATCTAATGCAATAAAACAGGGTAGTAAGAGGTATGATCAAAGTGTTATTTGCCTTGCTGATGATCCGTGAAACCTAGAGATTCGAAGTAGCAAGCGGTGCACTCCGGGTCCTCTAACACAAACAAACAAACAAGCATACAATAAGTACTCATCTAATGCACAGGTAAAACTCAAATAAGAGATCTAACCAGAAAGTTCAACTTAAGAACTCCGGTTTGCAAAAAGAAACAAATCAAACGAAGCGACGGAAGTCAAACGGCGAAAGAAACAAACTTCATTTACTAATCTAGATCTAAGTCAAATTTTACAGAAGCAAAAACTTGTTTGAGTTGGTTAAACGGAAAGAGGGTTTCGAGACGAAACTCTAGGCGCTTGAATCGCCTGATTCCGATAAACGAGCGAAACGTTATACTAAAACGAAAATCGGATCAGAAATCGCGATCAGAAATAATCCCGAAAAATCCGAGAAAAAGAAAAACGATGAACAGGCTAACGAACGAAGGTTCGCTGTCTGTGACTAAATGACGAAAATCGTTTGTTAAAACAAACGTATGGACGAACGTCCGCTAAACAAACTAAACCGGGAAAAAATCGATCTAAACAAAATAAACCGGGTTCCTAGAAAAAATAAATCGACGGTTTTCTCTCAAAAACCGCGGCGGCGACGGGGTCTACCTCCGGTGGGTCAAAGGCGGCGGCGGCGGGTCAATGGGCGGCGGTGGCGGTTGGCTCAGGCGGGACGGGTGGCTCCAGCGGCGGCGGCGAGGGCAGCGGGCGGCGGGGCTGGGGTTTGAGGTGGGCTGGGGTGGGCTCGGGCTCTATATAAAGGGGGCTGGCCAGGGGAGTCCTGGCCGAATACGGCCGGAGGTCGGGTCGCGTTTTTTTTAAGTTTCGCGCAGAAAAACAAATAAAAGAAATACTAAACGTACTCCAAAAATCCCAAAATAAAATTTCCCCGACTTCTAAAATAAAGCCGGACAAGGTGAACATTTATTTGGGGCCTAAATGCAATTTCAAAAAATGCGCATTTTTCCTAAATTCAAATAAAACACCGGAAAACTCCAAAATAAAATATTATTTGATTTTTATTATTAAATCCTGAACATTTCTTTATTTTGGGAAAGTCATCTTATTCCCTCTCACTTATTTTTATAATTGAAATAATTAAAGATAAAATAAATAAAATCAAATGATCCTATTTTCAAAATTTGAGAAAACTCAAATATGAAAATAACGAAATCCCCAACTCTCTCCGTGGGTCCTTGTGTTGCGTAGGATTTCTAGGATCTAGCCAAAATGTAATAAAATATGATATGCAATGATGATCTAATGTATAACATTCCAAATTAAAAATTTGGGATATTACAGTGATGCAGCAAAGTAGCGTAAGTATTTCCCTCAGTTTTTGAGAACCAAGCTATCAATCAAGTAGGAGACTACACGCAAGTCGCTTAGTACCTGCACAAGCAATCAAGAACCTTGCAACCAACGCGATAAAGGGGTTTTCAACCCCTTCACGGCCACTTGCAAAAGTGAGATCTGATAAAGATAATAAGATAAATATTTTTGGTATTTTTGTTGTATAGATTGGAAAGTAAAGATTGCAAAATAAACGGCGACATAAATAGCTAGTTGATGGGAGACTAATATGATGTAAAATTGACCCGGGGGCCATAGGTTGCACTAGTGGCTTCTCTCAAGATAGCAAATATTACAATGGGTGAACAAATTATTGTCGAGCAATTGATAGAAAAGCGCATAGTTATGAGAATATCTAGGCATGATCATAAACATAGGCATCACGTCCGTGACAAGTAGTCTGAAACGATTATGCATCTACTACTATTACTCCACACATCGATCGCTATCCAGCATGCATCTAGAGTATTAAGTTCATAAGAACATATTAACACATTAGGCAAGATGACATGATGTAGAGGGATAAACTGAAGCAATATGATATAAACCCCATATTTTTACCCTCGATGGCAACAATACAATACGTGCCTTCCTGCCCCTACTGTCACTGTGAAAGAACACTGCAACATTGAACCCAAAGCTAAGCACTTCTCCCATTGCAAGAAAAATCAATCTAGTATGCCAAACCAAACTGATAATTCGAAGAGACTTCCCAGATATTAAATCATGCATATAAGAATTTTGAGAAGAATCAAATATTGTTCATAGATAAACTTGATCATAAATCCACAATTCATCGGATCTCGACAAACACACTGCAAAAAGAATTACATCGAATAGATCTCCAAGAAAATTGAGGAGAACTTTGTATTGAGATCTAAAGAGAGAGAAGAAGCCATGTAGCTAATAAATATGGACCCGAAGGTCTGTGGTAAACTACTCACACATCATCGGAGAGGCTATGGTGTTGATGTAGAAGCCCTCCGTGATCGAATGCCCCTCTGGCAGAGTGCCGGAAAAGGCCCCAAGATGGGATCTCACGGGGACAGAAATTTGCGGTAGTGGAAAAGGTATTTCTTGGCTCTCCCCGATGGTTTCAGGGTATAAGAGTTTATATATAGGTGAAAGAAGTAGGTTGGTGGATCTGCGAGGGGCCCACAAGGGTGGGGGCACGCCTGGCCCCCCCGGGCACGCCCTCCTGCCTCGTGGCTTCCTTGCTGCTTCCTTGACGTCCACTCCAAGTCTCCTAGATTGCATTTGTTCCAAAAAAGATCCTCGCGAAGGTTTCGTTCCGTTTGGATTTCGTTTGATATTCCTTTTCTGCGAAACACTGAAATAGGCAAAAAAATAGCAATTTTTACTAGGCCTTCGGTTAATAGGTTAGTCCCAAAAATAATATAAAAGTGTATAGTAAAGCCGATTAAACATCCAAAACAGATAATATAATAGCGTGGAACAATAAAATATTATAGATACATTGGTGATGTATCGAGCATCCTCAAGCTCAATTCATGCTCGTCCTCGAGTAGGTAAATGATGAAAACAGAATTTTTGATGTGGAATGCTACCTAACATAATTTTCAAAGTAATTTTCTTTATTGTGGCATGAATGTTCAGATCCGAAAGATTCAAGACAAAAGTTTAATATTGACATAAAAGTAATAATACTTCAAGCATATTAACTAAGCAATTTTGTCTTTTTAAAATAACATGGCCAAAGAAAACTTATCCCTACAAAATCATATAGTTTGGCAATGCTTCATTTTCGTCACACAAAAATGCTCTCACCATGCACAACCCCGATGACAGGCCAAGCAATTGTTTCATACTTTAGTAATCTCAACTTGTTCAACTTTCACGCAATACATGAGCGTGAGCCATGGACATATCACTATGGGTGGAATAGAATATAATGATGGGGGTTGTGTGGAGAAGGCAAAAGAAGAGAAATTCTCACATTGACGCGGCTAATCAACAGGCTATGGAGATGCCCATCAATTGATGTTAATGCGAGGAGTAGGGATTGCAATGCAACAGATGCACTAGAGCTATAAATGTATGAAAGCTCAACAAAAGAAACTATGTGGGTGTGCATCCAATTTGCTTGCTCACGAAGACCTAGGGCATTTGAGGAATCCCATTGTTCGAATATACAAGCCAAGTTCTATAATGAAAAAATCCCACTAGTATATGAAAGTGACAATATAAGAGACTCTCTATCATGAATATCATGGTGCTACTTTGAAGCACAAGTGTGGAAAAAGGATAGTAGCATTGTCCCTTTTATTTATTTTTCTATTTGGCCTTTCTTTTTTTTCATTTGGCCTTCCCCCCTTTTTTGGGACAATGCTCTATTAATGATGATCATAACACTTCTATTTATTTACAACTCAAAGATTACAACTAGATACTAGAACAAAGTATGACTCTATATGAATGCCTCCGACGGTGTACCGGGATGGGCAATGAATCAAGAGTAACATGTATGAAATTATGCATGGTGGCTTTGCCACAAATATGATGTCAACTACTTGATCATGCAAGGACATATGAAAATGATGAAGCGTGTCATAATAAACATAACAGTGGGAAGTTGCATGGCATTATATTTCGAAATGGCTATGGAAATGCCATAATAGGTAGGTATGGTGGCTGTTTTGAGGAAGATATAAGGACGTTTATGTGTGATAGAGCATATCATATCACGGGGGTTGGATGCACCGGCGAAGTTTGCACCAACTCTCAAGGTGAGAAAGGGCAATGCACATACCGAAGAGGCTAGCATTGATGGAAAGGTGAGAGTGCGTTTAATCCATGGACTCAACATTAGTCATAAAGAACTCACATACTTATTGCAAAAATCTACAAGTCATCAAAAACCAAGCATTACACACATGCTCCTAGGGGGATAGATTGGTAGGAAAATACCATCACTCGTCACCGACCGCCACTCATAAGGAGCACAATCAAAGAAACACCTCATGCTTCAAATTTTTCACACAACGTTTACCATACGTGCATGCTACGGCACTTGCAAACTCTAACACAAGTATTTATCAAATTCACATCTACGCAACTAGTATGACTCTAATATTACTATCTTCATATCTCAAAACAATCATTAAGTATCAAACTTCTCATAGTATTCAATGCACTCTATATGAAAGTTTTTATTATACCCATCTTGGATGCCAATCATATTAAGACTAATTTATAGCCAAAGCAAATTATCATGCTTTTCTAAAGTACTCTCAAAATAATATAAGTGAATCATGAGAGATCAATAATTTCTATAAAATAAAACCACCACCGTGCTCTAAAATATATAAGTGAGGCACTAGAGCAAAATTATCTATCTCAAAAGATATAAGTGAAGCGCAAAGAGTATTCTAATAAATTCAGATTCATGTGTGTCTCTCCAAAAGGTGTGTACAGCAAGTATGATTGTGGTAGACTAAAAATCAAAGACTCAAATCATACTAGACACTCCAAGCAAAACACATATCATGTGGTGAATAAAAATATAGCCTCAAGTAAAGTTACCAATGGACGAAGGCGAAAGAGGGGATGCCTTCCGGGGCATCCCCAAGCTTAGGATTTTGTTTGTCCTTGAATTTTACCTTGGGGTGCCTTAGGCATCCCCAAGATTAGGCTCTTTCCAATCCTTATTCCATAAACCATTAAATCTTACCCAAAAACTGGAAAACTTCACAACACAAAACTAAACAAAAAATCTCATGAGCTCCGTTAGTATAAGAAAACAAATCACCACTTTAAAGTACTGCAATGAACTCATACTTTATTTATATTGGTGTTAAACCTACTGTATTACAACTTCTCTATGGTTCATACCCCCCGATACTAGCCATAGATTCATCAAAATAAGGAAACAACACACGAAAAAACAGAATCTGTCAAAAACAGAACAGTCTGTAGCAATCTGTAGGTTTCAAATACTTCTGTAACTCCAAAAATCCTGAGAAATTAGGATGTCCTAAATAATTTGTATATTGATCTACTGAGGTTGCAATTGGTATTTTATCGCTCTCTGGTAAAAAATTAAAATTATTCTCGGGATCACATACTTTCTGTTTTTTTACAGCAAGATCAAACAACTATCATCCAAGAAGATCCTAAAGGCTTTACTTGGCACACACACTAATTAAAACACAAAAACACAATCGTAAAAGTAGCATGATGAATTATTTATCGCTAAACAGGAACCAAAAAAGGAAGCAAAAATAAAATTGGGTTGCCTCCCAACAAGCGCTATCGTTTAACACCCCTAGCTAGGCATAAAAACAAGAATTGATCTAGGTATCATCATCTTTGGTATGAAATCCATATGCGGCTCTCATGATAGATTCATAAGGTAATTTAATTTTCTTCCTAGGAAAGTGTTCCATGCCTTTCCTTAATGGAAATTGGAATCTAATATTTCCTTCTTTCATATCAATAATTGCACCAATCGTTCCAAGGAAAGCTCTACGAAGAATAATAGGACAAGTAGGATTGCAATCTATATAAAAAACAATGAAATCTACAGGCACATAATTCCTATTTGCAGCAATAAGAGCATCATTAATCCTTCCCATAGGTTTCTTAGTGGTGGAATCCGAAAGATGCAAATTTAAAGAACAATCATCAAATTCACGGAAACCTAGCACATCACACAAAGTTTTGGGAATTGTGGAAACACTAGCACCCAAATCACATAAAGCATAACATTCATGATTTTTTATCTTAATTTTAATAGTAGGTTCCCACTCATCATAAAGTTTTCTAGGGATAGAAACTTCCAATTCAAGCTTTTCTTCATAGGATTGCATTAAAGCATCAACGATATGTTTGGTAAAAGCTTTATTTTGACTATAAGCATGAGGAGAATTTAACACGAATTGCAACAAGGAAATACAATCTATCAAAGAACAATTATCATAATTAAATTCCTTGAAATCCAAAATATTGGGTTCATTGCTATGTAAAGTTTTAACCTCTTCAATCCCACTTTTACCAATTTTTGCATCAAGATCTAAAAAATCCGAATCATTGGGACGCATTTTAACTAAACTTGACTCATCTCCAGTCCCATATTTATCAATATTCATATTTAAAAACAAAGATTTAATAGGGGACACATCAATCTCTTTTAGATCTTCATCATTATTATCATGAAAACTAGAAGAACACGCTTTCACAAAGCAATCTTTTTAGCACGCATCCTAGCGGTTCTTTCTTTGCACTCATCAATGGAAATTCTCATAGCTTTGAGAGACTTATTGATATCATGCTTAGGTGGAATAGATCTAAGTTTCAAAGAATCAACATCAAGAGAAATTCTATCCATGTTCCTAGCCAACTCATCAATCTTAGGCAATTTTTCTTCAAGCAAAGCATTGAAATTCTTTTGAGAAATCATAAATTCTTTAACACTAGTCTCAAAATCAGAGGGTATCTTATTAAAATTTCCATAAGAGTTGTTGTAGGAATTACCATAATTATTAGAGGAATTACTAGGGAACGGCCTAGAATTAAAATTTCCTCTATATGCGTTATTACCAAAATTGCTCCTACCAACAAATTTCACATCCATAGATTCATTATTATTTTCAATCAAAGTAGACAAAGGCATATCATTAGGATCAGCAGAAACACTCTTATTAGCAAACTATTTCACAAGTTCATCCATCTTTCCACTCAAAACATTAATCTCTTCTATCGCATGAACCTTTTTACTAGTAGATCTTTCGGTGTGCAATTGAGAATAATTAACCATAATATTATCTAGGAGTTTAGTAGCTTCTCCTAAAGTGATTTCCATAAAAGTGCCTCCCGCGGATCTAAAAGATTTCTAGAAGCAAAATTCAATCCAGCATAATTTTCTATATAATCATACCGAAATTCAAACCATGAGTAGGGCAATTACGTATCATTAATTTCATCCTCTCCCAAGCTTGTGCAACATGCTCATGCTCAAGTTGCTTAAAATTCATAATATTGTTTCTAAGAGAGATGATCTTAGCGGGAGGAAAAATACTTAGAGATAAAGCATCTTTGCACTTATTCCATGAATCAATACTATTTTTAGGCAAAGAAGAGAACCGAGTTTTAGCACGATCTCTAAGCGAAAATGGAAATCGCTTCAATTTAACAATATCACTATCCACATCTTTATTCTTTTGCATATCACACAAATCAACGAAGTTGTTCAGATGGGTAGCGGCATCTTCACTAGGAAGGCCAGAAAACTGATCTTTCATAACAAGATTCAACAAAGCGGTATTGATTTCACAAGATTCAGCATTGGTAGTAGGAGCAATTGGAGTACTAATAAAATCATTATTGTTGGTATTGGAAAAGTCACACAATTTAGTATTATCTTGAGCCATCGTGACAAACAATCAATCCAACACACAAGCAAACAAGAAGCAAGCGAAAAGAGGCGAATGGAAAAATGGAAAATAAAACGGCAAAGGTGAAGTGGAGGAGAGGAAAACGAGAGGCAAATGGCAAATAATGTAATTCGAGGGATAAGAGTTTGTGATGGGTACTTGGTGTGTCTTGACTTGGCGTAGATCTCCCTGACAACGGCGCGAGAAATCCTTCTTGCTACCTCTTGGGCATGCGTTGGTTTTCCCTTGAAGAGGAAAGGGTGATGCAGCAAAGTAGCGTAAATATTTCGCTCAGTTTTTGAGAACCAAGGTATCAATACAGTAGGAGACTACACGCAAGTCGCCTAGTACCTGCACAAACAATCAAGAACCTTGCAACCAACGCGATAAAAAGGGGTTGTCAATCCCTTCACGGCCACTTGCAAAAGTGGGATATGATAAAGATAATAAGATAAATATTTTTGGTATTTTTGTTGTATAGATTGCAAAATAAACGGTGACAGGAATAGCTAGTTGAGGGGAGACTAATATGATGTAAAATAGACCCGGGGGCCATAGGTTTCACTAGTGGCTTCTCTCAAGATAGCAAATATTACGGTGGGTGAACAAATTACTGTCAAGCAATTGATAGAAAAGTGCATAGTTATGAGAATATCTAGGCATGATCATAAACATAGGCATCACGTCCGTGACAAGAAATCTGAAACAATTCTGCATCTACTACTATTACTCCACACATCGACCGCTATCCGGCATGCATCTAGAGTATTAAGTTCATAAGAACAGAGTAACGCATTAGGCAAGATGACATGATGTAGAGGGATAAACTGAAGCAATATGATATAAACCCCGTATTTTTACCCTTGATGGCAACAATACAATACGTGCCTTGCTGCCCCTGCTGTCACTGGGAAAGGACACCGCAAGATTGAACCCAAAGCTAAGCACTTCTCCCATTGGAAGAAAGATCAATCTAGTAGGCCAAACCAAACTGATAATTCGAAGAGACTTGCAAAGATATTAAATCATGCATATAAGAATTCTGAGAAGAATCAAATATTGTTCATAGATAATCTTGATCATAAATCCACAATTCATCGGATCTCGACAAACACGCCGCAAAAAGAATTACATCGAGTAGATCTCCAAGAAGATCAGGGAGAACTTTGTGTTGAGATCCAAAGAGAGAGAAATTTCATCTAGCTAATAACTATGGACCCGAAGGTCTGTGGTAAACTATTCACATATCATCGAAGAGTCTATGGTGTTGATGTAGAAGCCCTACGTGATCGAATCCCCGTCCAGCGGAGCGCCAGAAAAGGCCCCAAGATGGGATCTCATGGGTACAGGAGGTCGCGGCGGTGGAAAAGGTGTTTCGTGGCTCTCCCCGATGGTTTCAGGGTATAAGAGTATATATAGGCGAAATAACTAGGTCAGTGGAGCTGCGAGGGGCCCACGAGGGTGGGGGTGCGCCTGGCTCCCCTGGGCGTGCCCTCCTGCCTTGTGGCTTCCTCGCTGCTTCCTTGACGTCCACTCCAAGTCTCCTGGATTGCATTTGTTCCAAAAAATATCCTCGCAAAGGTTTCGTTCCGCTTGGATTCCGCTTGATATTCCTTTTCTGCGAAACACTGAAATAGGCACACAAAAAACAATTTGCACTGGGCCTTCGGTTAATAGGTTAGTCCCAAAAAATAATATAAAAGTTCATGGTAAAGCCCATTAAACATCCAAAACGGATAATATAATAGCATGGAACAATAAAAAATTATAGATACGTTGGAGACGTATCAATACACAGAGAAGTATACCTATAATGAGATATCACACATGAACCGAGGAATATGCAATTGACGAATGAAATCAAGTGATGAGAATGAAATAGAATAAACACAACGATATCCAAGGTTGACAACAAAATAGAATGACGCGAAAGGGAAATACAACAGAAGATAATGATCATATAAACTATCGACACAGAGCACGAAAGTAAACTGCTAAAAGAATTACAATAAAGTAGATTGAACTAGTGGTGCTCAATGGCGACACAGGGATTTGGTAGACCAGATCACCCTTCTAATGAAGGGCTATGTCTTGTTGGAGGGGTTGTGACTTAATACGAAAGATAAACTCTCTTCACCCTATTCTCCTTCAACGCAGAGCTGGTCAGACTCAGGTTGATTTCACTCGTGGTAGATACTTGTCGACGATCTCCAAACCTTCGGTTGACCTTTGCGAACCAAAATCACTCTTGGTTGCTGAAGATCTAGCTCGGTGAAGACAACAACTATTCAACACTCGACCCGAAACCTATCCGTCTAGAGAGTGCACGCTCTCAAGAGTAATAGGTACAAGAACTCTAACTCAGAACTACTGTGATGCCAAACAACTGACTAAGTTTGGGCTCTTGAGTTTTCTCTCGGTGGATCTTAAACTCAAATAACTTGGAGAGGGGTTTCTCAAATCAATCTTCTCAGAAATCTCAAGCGGAGTAGCCAATGAATAACGTTGGAGTGGGGTGGCTATTTATTAGCCGCAGCCTTCCCTGAAGGGAAATGACCAAATTGGACATTGAGAGCAGCCAATGGCCAAACGACACGAGTCCAATGGTCGGATTTGAGCACAATGGTAACATTGCTTGTGGAGCAAGTAATGCTAACTCCTCGGCCTGAGACAAATCGCTCGCAGCGAAGAAGATCACAGTCTCTTGCTGGCAGGTATTTTCTCGGAACACAAAGAGATTTCTCTCACAACTTTCATAGATTTTGGCTAAGCATCACAGTGGATCTAAGCTTCAAGAACCTATACCCCTCTTAATAGTATGGAGGTCCTATGACTCAAATAAGTAGAAGACGAACAACGAAATGAATACTACGTGCTCACTTTGTCTTTGACTTCCACTCGCTGCAGTCAATTTCTTCGGACGACGGTACCGAAACATATGCTTCGCTTTAGCCGTAAACTTTCGAGGCATTAATTCCTTCACATCAATCTTCTCATCTATATGACTTCAACAAATATAGCTCATTATTCTCTGCAACACAGATGTGCTTCGGTGAAGTTCCTCGAACTTGGCACCAGAGACATCATTATGTTCGGTTCTGTACGGACTTTTCTCTCTTTATGCAGTAGCAAACAAATCATTCCATACCTGTTTATGTCAACAATCTCCAAAACAAAGGTAGGCAGATATTGTACCAACATTCTCCGTCTGCCACTTTTGAGGAGATGGACTATGTGATCAAATGGATTGGGAAGGATTCTGTCACTAAACTGATTACACCGCCTACTCCAATCCTAGTTATTCAGCCGACTAGTACACGTCTTTGCAACATCTTGGTGTCCGACCTTACATTGTTTACATGGTTCTACTACAGAGTTAGGATGTTTTATCTTGGAAAAATGATGGAATAAATTTTAAATATAAACAATTAGCTTTACATAATGCTCTCTTTATTAGTGGTTGTTCTATTATTTGCTTGTAGGGGACTAAGAAAATTTTGATTTATCATACTTTTGTTAAATCTTTTTGTCCATGACAATTTGATAAATTTGCTTATATATCTTCTCAGGGCTCCTCTAGGGATATCCTTACTATTTGGAATAATTCGGTCTTTTCTGGATATGTCATTGCTCAAGAATTTTTTACCTTGGCCATTCGACTTCGCTCCACCCAATTTGCCCAAACTTGAATCATAGTAAGATTGTGGACCTTGCTAAGGGGAGGAGCGTACTAATTATATTGGTTGGATCTTTCACTTGATATCCCATGAGAGGAAGATTGATTGTTGATATCCCACAAGTATACGGGATCGTTTGTTGCTTATTTCAATAAGCAAGAGTGTCGAACCCAACGAGGAGCTAAATGTAGAATTTATATTCTGTTCAAGTTCTATCGACCACCAATACAACTCTACGCACACCGACATTCGCTTTACCTAGAAGAAGAATAAAATACTTTGCGGAATAAAACTAGCAGTACTTTGCAAGAATAATAAAAGTTACTTAATTGTTTAGTAGAAAGCTTAGATTGTCCATAGGTAATTGAATATAACATGGTAGATACTTGTCATATGCTATGAGGGAGAGGCATACACTAACATACTTTCCGTACTTGGATCATATGCACTTATGATTGGAACTCTACCAACCATCCGCAACTATAAAGTTTAGTAAGGTAAACCCAACCATATCATAAATTAACAAGTCCCCTTTACCCCCACACGCAACAACCTCGGTCACTCTCGCAACCCACTGTAAGCGAACCATGAACGTATTGCAACACCCCACAACAGGAATTCCCACACGTATGCATGACACGAAGGGAACCATAGGACAACATCATACTAACATATAACTCATATAACTCATGCCATAATTAACCTATCAGACAAAACAAATCTACTCAAACTCATTGGATGGCAACACATAATTGGATAATAATTTGTGGCATAAAGCACCATGTTCAAGTAGAGATTACAGCAGGAGAAGAGAGGTTACACCACTGTAAGGAGTTCGGGAGAGTTGGTGATGACGGCGACGAAGTTGTTGGTGTAGATCGTTGTCACGATGGTTCCCTCGGCGGAATGGCTCCCGGCACCACTAGAAGAGAGGGAGAGATCCCCCTTCTTCTTCTTCTTCTTCTTCATTGCCCCCCCCCCTAGATGGGAGGAGGGCTTCCCCTCTAGTCCTTGGTCGCCATGGCTCCCGGAGGGCAGGAGACCCTCTGAGATTAGATCTCTCTCTCTCTCTGTCTGTGTTTCTCTTCTGTATCGAGTTCCGATTTGCTGTCCCTTCACCATTTTTTATATTCCCGGAGATTTGTAACTCCGATTGGGCCGAAATTTTGAGGGGATTTTATCCGGAAATCAGCTTCCTTGCGGCCGAAGGACACCCCCAACCAACTTACAGGGTTGCCACAAGCTCACCCGGCATGCCCTAGGGTAGGGGCGCGCTGCTCGAGCTTCTGGGCCCTTTGAGCATCTTCTTGTGTTGATTTTTGTGCCAAAAATATCATATATTCCATAAGAAATCACCATAACTTTTTATGTCGTTTCGACTTCGTTTGATATGGATTTTCTGCAAAGTACAAAAACATACCAAAAACAGGAACTGACACTAGGCACTAGATGAATATGTTAGTCCCAAAAATAATATAAATTATTGCCAAAATTATGTGAAAGTTGTAAAATAATGGCATGAAACAACCAAAAAATATAGATACGATGGAGACGTATCAGCATCCCCCAGCTTAATTCCTGCTCGTCCTCGAGTGGGTAAATGATAAACAAAGATAATTGTTTATATGGAATGCTACCTAGCATAATCTTGATCAAATAATATAATCATGGCATGAATATTAGGATATGAGTGATTCAAGGCAATAATATATCAATTTGAGGTTGAAACAATAATACAAAACATGCATGTAATTCATCATTGCCTTTCATAACAATGGAGCTAAAGGAAACAACCTCTATACACTAAGTTGTGGTAAGCATGACACACTAAGTCTTCCCCGGATAGATATATCAAATCAAGGGTACCCCAGTGCCAAACCAAGCAATTGTATCATACTTCTTCACGCGCTTCAAAATTTTCGACTTCACTCAATACTTGAGCGTGAGCCATGGACTTAGCACTTTTGGTGCAATACAGAATGATGGTAGGGGATCAAGGGAAAACAAAAATAGAGGAAGTCTCGCATCAACTAGGCAGATTGTTGGGCGATGGAGACGCCTTTCAATCGATATCAATGTGAGGAGTAGGGATTGCCATGCAACAAATGCACTAGAGCTATAAGTGTATGAAAGCTCCCTGTGAAACAAAGTGGGTCTTCATCCAACTTGCTTACTAAAGAAGACCTCGAGCATTTGAGGAAGCTCATCATCGAAATATACAAGCCAAGTTCTATAATGTAAAATTCCCATCGGTATATGAAAGTGACTAATCATGGAGACTCTTTATATGAAGAACATGGTGCTAATTTGAAGCACAAGTGTGGTAAAAGGATAGTAGCATGCCCCTTCTATTTTTTTGTCTTTTTCTTCTTTATTACAGGCGCTTTTTGGCCTCTTTTTTAGAACAGTCTCATGGACCTCATCCCCACTTTTTTGAGGACTCATAAATCTCCACCATTCTATTTCTCACTTGGGCAATGCTCTAATAATGGTTATCATCAGACTTTAATTTACTTACAACTTGATAAACTGAAAAACATGACTACATATGAATGCATCCCGCGGTGTACCAGGATGTGCAATGATCTAGCGTAACATGTATAACAGTGATGAAAGGTGGTTGCGCCAAAAATATCATTTCGGCTCTATATGATCATGCAAAGCAATATGACAATGAATGCTCAAGTCATGTATATGATGATGGTGGAAGTTGCATGACAATATATCTTGGAATGACTATGGAAATGCCATGATAGGTAGGTATGGTGGCTGTTTTGAGGAAGGATATAATGAGGATTATGTGTGATAGAGCATATTATCTCATGGGATTTGGATGCACCGGCAAAGTTTGCACCAACTCTCGAGGTGAGAACGGGCAATGCACGGTACTGAAAAGGATAGCAAATTGTGGAAAGGTAGAAGTGCTTGTAGTCCACATACTCATAGAACTCAGATACTTATTGTGTCATCTATTAGCCCTCAAAGCAAAGTACTAACGCATGCCCCTAGGGGGAGGTTGGGAGGAGTTAACCATCGCGTGCCCCCGATCCAAACCACACAAAGGATCAATCAATGATAAAATATGCTTCCACGTCACCGCTAATGTTAGCGGCCACCACTTTACATGCATGAAGATTTTCTTGCGTAAAGTCTTACTTCCCTTAACACCATTATCAACAATGAACTTTAATTCTTTTACTAGCATGCCCCCCTATTACCACCTCAATATCGCAAAACTATTGCAAAGAATCAAACTTATCATATTGAGTGATGTACAAGTTTCATCCAAGATTTTATGACTAACCATGTGAATGACCAATTCCTGTTAACTCTCTAAATAGCTATAAGTGAAGCATAAGAGTTTAATTATTTCTACAAAATACTTGTCCATGTTCTAATAAATACAAGTGAAGCAAAAGAGCATTCTACAAATAACGGTTTTTCAAATGTAGGAAAACGAGAATCCAAAGTTCAAACGATATAAGGATGCACATGAAGCATTCTATAAAGCCATAGTCAAAAGATATAAGTGAAGTGCAAAGAGCATTCTACAAATCAACCAAGTACTATCTCATACCAGCATGTGCTACTTGTGAGCTGCGTTGGGATTTCCTCGAAGAGGAGAGGATGATGTAGTACAGTAGAGATAAGTATTTCCCTCAGTTAAGAACCAAGGTTGTCAATCCAGTAGGAGAACCATGCAACACCTTGTTAGCAGTACCTAGACACAAAATAACAAATACTTGCACCCAACGTGAACAAGGGGTTGTCAATCCCTTGGCGGTTAATTGCAAGGATCAAATCTCGTAGTGATAGATAGATAGCACAAAAATACAAAATAAAATAAAGTAAATAAAATTGTAGCAAGGTATTTTTAGATTTTTAATATATGATAGAAGTAGACCCCGGGGCCATAGTTTTCACTAGAGGCTTCTCTCTTGAAAATAGCATATGGTGGGTAAACAAATTACTGTCGGGTATATAGACATCACCTCTGAGACAAGTAGATCCACATGCATAAATATTTTACAATCTTCCAAGGTAGTGGGATTAACATCAACTAAAGTCATGGCCTCTCCAAACCCACTTTTATCAAAAATTTCATAACAACAAACACTCTCCAAATATGTGGGATTATTATTACCTAAAGTTTGCGCTCTTCCAAACCCACTTTCAATATTATTGCAGACATTATTATAAATATCATATTCATCATGAGGCTTAAATAAATTTTCAAGATCATAAGAAACATCACCCAAATCATGATGAGTATAATGAGTAGTAGACATAACAAATTCATCATCCCCAAGCTTGGGTTTTTACATATCATTAACACAATTGACATTGATAGAATTTATAATAACATCATTGCAATCATGCTCTTCATTCAAGGAGCTATCGTGAATCACTTCATAAATTTCTTTTAACACTTCATCACAATTTTTAGATTCACGAATTTCAAGCATGACTACATAAAGATAATCTAGTGCACTCAACTCACTAGCATTTGGTTCATCAAAATTGGAACTTTTAAAAATATTAGCAAGAGGACGAGGATCCATCTTATTTATCTTATTTCTTTTTTGGTATTTTGAGTGTTTACATGAAGACAAATGGAAAATAATTTTTTTGTTGTGTTTTTGTGAAAATATTTTAGAAGTGGGGGAGATGAAAATGAAAGGCAAATGGAAAATAATGTAAATGCAAGGAGATGAAAGTTTATGCGTGGGTACTTGATAGATGTTGATGATGTCTCCCTCACAACGGCGCTAGAAATTCTTCCTGCTACTTGTGAGTTGCGTTGGGATTTCCTCGAAGAGCAGAGGACGATGCAGTACAGTAGAGATAAGTATTTCCCTCAGCTAAGAACCAATATTATCGATCTAGTAGGAGAACCAAGCAACACCTCATTAGTAGTACCTACACACAAAACAACAAATACTTGCACCCAACGCGAACAAGGGGTTGTCAATCCCTCAGCGGTTAATTGCAAGGATCAAATCTTGTAGTGACAGATAGATAGCACAAAACTACAAAAAAAAATAAAGTAAATAAAATTGCAGCAAGGTATTTTGGGATTTTAATATATGATAAAAGTAGACCCGAGTCGAGGGTCATAGTTTTCACTAGAGGCTTCTCTCTTGAAAATAGCATACGTTGGGTAAACAAATTACTGTTGGCCAATTGATAGAAAAGAGAATGCTCATGAGGATATCCAAGGCAATGATCATGTATATAGGCATCACGTCCAAGACAAGTAGACTGACTCCTGCCTGCATCTACTACTATTACTCCACACATCGACCGTTATCCAGCATGCATCTAGAGTATTAAGTTCATAAAGAACGGAGTAATGCCTTAAGCAAGATGGCATGATGTAGACAAATTAAACTCATGCATGAATAAACCCCATTGTTTTATCCTTAATGGCAACAATACAAATACGTGTCTTGTCCCCTTCTATCAGTGGGATATATATCACCGCAAGATTGAAACCATCACAAAGCACCTCTCCCATTATAAGAAAAAACAATCTAGTTGGCCAAACCAAATCAATATATCTGAGGGAAATACAAAGCTATAATAGTCATGCATAAAAGAGTTCAGAGAAGACTCAAATAATATTCATGGATAACCTGATCATAAACTCACAATTCATCGGATCCCAAACACACCGCAAAAAGTGATTACATCGAATAGATCTCAAACAACATCGAGGAGAACATTGTATTGAAGATCAAAGAGAGAGAAGAAGCCATCTAACTACTAGCTATGGACCCGTAGGTATGTGGTTAACTACTAACACATCATCAGAAGGGCAGCAAGGTTGATGTAGAGCCCCTCCATGGTCGATTCTCCCTCCGGCAGAGTGCTGGGGAAGGCCTCCAGATGGGATCTCACGAGAATAGCTATGGAGCCGTAGATCTGTGGTTAACTACTCAGGCATCATCGGAAGGGTGGAAATGTTGATGTAGAACCCCTCCATGGTCGATTCCCCCTATGGCAAAGTGCCGGGAAAGGCCCGCAGATGGGATCTCACGAGAATAGAAACTTGCAGCGGCAGAAAAAGTATTTCGGGTGGCTCTTTGATGTTAGGGGAATATTTGAGTATTTATTGAGGTGGAATTAGGCCAAGAGGTGCCATGAGGGGTCCACAATCTGGGGGGTGCCCCCCTGGGGTGTGCCTGTCGAGCATGTCGCTCCCTCATGGCTCATTAGGTCTTCTCCCGAACCTTCTAGTGTCTCTTCTGGTCCAGAAAAAATTAATCCAAAGTTTTCTCTCCGTCTGGAATCTATTTGATATTGATTTCTTGAAAAGCCAAAAACAAGCGAAAAAATTGCAACTGGCACCGGGCACTAAGTTAATAGGTTAGTCCCAAAAATGATATATAATTGCATATAAGACATCCAAGATTGATACTATAATAACATGGAACAATAAAAATTATAGATACTTTGGAGACGTATCAACATGGTGCATAAAAGAAAATGCAAAAACAAACACAAAATACGCTTCAATGATCCAGATTATCTATGAACAATATTTGAATCTTCTCTGAATTCTTTTATGTATGATTGGTTTATCTTTGCAAGTCTCTTCGAATTATCAGTTTGGTTTGGCCCACTAGATTGATCTTTCTTGCAATGGGAGAAGTGCTTAGCTTTGGGTTCAATCTTGCGGTGCTCGATCCCAGTGACAGAAAGGGAAACGACACATATTGTATTGTTGCCATCGAGGATAAAAAGATGGGGTTTACATCATATTGCATGAGTTTATCCCTCTACATCATGTCATCTTGCTTAAGGCGTTACTCTATTCTTATGAACTTAATACTTTTATGCATATCACATGAACAAAATAAAAACCAAGACATGTCGATAATTGTCGAGGAAGAAAGATGGGATGCCTTCCGGGGCATCCCCAAGCTTAGACGCTTGAGTCTCCTTGAATATTTACTTGGGGTGCCTTGGGCATCCCCAAGCTTGAACCCTTGCCTCTCCTTATTCTTCTCATATCAATGTCTCCTCGGTTTTCGAACACTTCATCCACACAAAACTTAGCCGAACTTTTATTAGAGGGGTTAGTACACGTCAAATCCCAGTATGTCTTGTTGTAACCGAACATTTATTAGAGGGGTCAACCCTCACTTCTCCAATGCATAACTTTCCAATCGCTTCTCTTTTTTAAAAAGTTTTAGGTTCCCCTCAATATTTTTTAAACTATTTAAAAGAACACGAAAGAAATAAAAGAGTCTCTAAAACTTCCAGGTTGTCTCCCAGGCAGTGCTTTCCTTAAAGCCATTAAGATAGGCATACAACGCTCCCAAGGTATATCAAAGTCAATTTTAATTAACAATTATCTATAATTTAGTAGTGAGCACAAAGCAACATATATCATAGAAAACAGAGTGTAACTCTATTGATATGCATTGACATGCTATAAAAGAATAATTCATGGACACAAAGTAAAGGCCAATGCAACGATTTCTTGCAATTTTATCGCATTAGAAAGATAGAGAGGTGGAGATATAGTCCATCTCTCATAATATTCGCAAGTAGGAGCAGCAAGCACATGCATATTATATCCATTAAATCATCATGTTTAATGGTAAAACGCAAACCATCAATATAATCCTTAATAAGTGTAAACCTCTCCAATATAGTGTAGTTGGGAGAAGTCAAAAGGATAATAGAACTACCCAGTGTGGGTGCAATAGCAACAATTTCATTCTTAACCTAAGAAACTATAGCAAGTTCATCTCCATAAGCAGCATTCATATTGGCATCATGGTTATAGGCATAGCAAGCATCAAGTTCATCAAAAAGGGATATTTCAAACGAATCTAAGGGATCATGTAACGCCCTCGATGCGGCTATAGCTCCCACGTGTCGAGGCACGACTTAGAGACATAACCGCATTGAAAGCAATGTCGCAAGTTAGGCAATCTTCACAACATCCCATGTAATATAGATAATAAAAGGGGAGATACATAGTTGGCTTACACTCGCCACGTCAATCAAAGTACATAAATAGCATTACAACATTCAAACACTCATGGCCCGACTACGGCGCCAAAATAAAAGATAAACCCAACATGCGACACGGTCCCGATCACCCCAACTGGGCACCACTACTGATCATCAGGGAAAGACACGTAGTATCGGCGTGAGTCCTCGTCGAACTCCCACTTGAGTTCAAGCGTGTCATTTGGAACGGAATCATCAGGCCCTGCATCTGGTTGGGAAGTAATCTGTGAGCCACAGGGACTCAGCAATCTCGCACCCTCGCGATCAAGACTATTTAAGCTTATAGGTAAGGGCAAGGTAAAATATATGTGGAGCTGCAGCAAGCGACTAGCATATATGGTGGCTATCCTGTTCGCAAAAGAGAGCGAGAAGAGGAGGCAAAGCGCGAACGAGTAATTAGAGAACATCCTGTGGCAAGCATTACTCCAACACCGTGTTCACTTCCCGGACTCCGCCGAGAAGAGACCATCACGGTAACTCACACTGTTGATTCATTTTAATTAAGTTAAGGTTCAAGTTATCTACAACCGAACATTAACAAATTCCCATCTGCCCATAACCGCGGGCACGACTTTCGAAAGTTCAAATCCCTGCAGGGGAGTCCCAACTTAGCCCATGACAAGCTCTCACGGTCAACGAAGGAATAGACCTTCTCCCGAGACATTCCGATCAGACTCGGTATCCCGGTTCTACAAGACACTTCGACAAGTTAAAACAAATCCAGCAACACCGCCCGAATGTGCCGACAAATCCCGATAGGAGATGCACATATCTCGTTCTCAGGGCACACTCAGATAGGTCAAGCTACGAGTAAAACCAGCCCTCGAGTTTCCCCGAGGTGGCCATGCAGGCTGCCTGGTTCGGACCAACACTCAGAGGAGCACTGGCCCGGGGGGGTTTAAAATAAGATGACCCTCGGGCTCCGGAAACCCAAGGGAAAAAGAGACTAGGTGGAAAATGGTAAAACCAAGGTTGGATATTGCTGGAAAAGCTTTAATCAAGGCGAACTATCAAGGGGTTCCCATTATCACCCAACCGCGTAAGGAACGCAAAATCCGGGAACATAACACCGATATGACAGAAACTAGGGCGGCAAGAGTGGAACAAAACACTAGGCGAGAGGCCGAGGCTTCCACCCTTTACCAAGTATATAGATGCATTAAGATAACAAGATAATATAATGATATCCCAACAAGTAAATAATGTTCCAACAAGGAACGGTCTCCAATCTTCACGTACAACTAGCAACGCTATAAGAGGGGCTGAGCAAAGCGGTAACATAGCCAATCAATGGTTTGCTAGGACATGGTGGGTTAGAGGTTTGACATGGAAATTTGGGAGGCATGATAAGCAAGTGGTAGGCATCGTAGCATAGGCATAGCAAAAGAGCGAGCATCTAGCAAAGCAAAGATAGTAGTGATTTCAAGGGTATGATCATCTTGCCTGCAAAGTTGTCAGAGTTGACTGGATCCTCGAAAGCAAACTCAATGGGCTCCTCGTTAGCGAACTCATCTCCCGGCTCTAC
Organism: Triticum aestivum; assembly: GCF_018294505.1. Taxonomy (NCBI): domain Eukaryota; kingdom Viridiplantae; phylum Streptophyta; class Magnoliopsida; order Poales; family Poaceae; genus Triticum; species Triticum aestivum. The sequence goes on along the minus strand of NC_057806.1, from coordinate 318,851,165 downwards.
CCAAACAAGACAAACAAGCAACAAGGACACAATCAACCACGTGCAAACTCAAACAACATGATGCAAAGATGGTATGCTATGCGGGATGCAATATGCGATGCATATGCAAGATTTGACAAGGAAAGCATGAACCTGGCCTCAACTTGGAAATCCAAGTGTGCCACTGGAAAGGTGAGATGAAATCGCTTGAAACGATATAAAGAACACCGGAATCGGAGTTACGGTTTGGAAATGGCAAGCAATTCAAATATGACCACGTTCTGCGATTTACAGCAAGTAGCCATCTAAATGCAACAAGATGAATATGCTACAGCACCCAAACATGGCATCAAAATACATGGCAGGGATCCATTTATGATGCTTAACAAAAGAGGAACACTGAGCTACAGCCAATTTATCCATTAACAGGTTCAAACAAACATGGCAAAAATGCATTTGGTAAACAGATTTCAGACGTAGTGAAATTAACACTTGTCTGGAATTGCAGATCAGATAGCACTCTTTGGAGCATGAAAACTATATGCTACAAAACCTGAACATGGAAAAGTAAAGCATGGCACAGAGCTACTCAAAGATCTTAACAAAAGTCCCTTAGTGACCTTGAGCCAAAAGGGAACGGAAAACACATTTGCAAGCATGTGAACATGGCAAAAACATAATCAGTTTTCAGACTTAGTGAAAACTGGAGCATGCTGAAACAGATATCAAGTAGGCATGTTTACGAGCTCGATGCACTCACTACAAAGCAAGTCATGACAATCTAAGAATACACCCATCAATAATACACAAAATACAATCTATACATGGCAAGAACAATAGCATAGCATGCACGGATCAACTACAACATCCTCGGCAAAATTGCTAACAAGTAGACAATGTACCCAGATTCACGAAATAGCAAAAGTAGAGCTCGATTGACTCAAGCTAGGGTGCTCCATAATTGCAAACAAAGGCATGGATGGATAGAGCACTACAAGATTAACAAAACATCCTTACTGATCATCCTCAAAAGAGGCACAGATCACTAGGAAACAACATGAGCATATGTCATAATGAGATAAACAGATCAAGGACTTAGTGGAAATGCTAAGTCCCTGAAATCAGCATTAACGAATGCACCACTTTGCAAGCTTGTGCTAGTCACCACACACATCACAAAATTACATGGATTGCACCTCTGGATAGATGGCAAAACATATAACAAAACTCATGTAGAGCTCAGGGGCATATCATGCACACAATAATCATGGCAAAAATGACAAATATCTAAATGGAGCAGCAGATCCGACAATTATCTCAAATAGCCTTCTTCTAACAGCATTTCGGGCATCAAGATGAACTCAAATGAAAATGATGCAATGAGATGAAATGATGTGCTCTCTGAGCGAACATTTTGATATGCTATATGCCCAAAATGGAGCTACGGATGCACAGTTATGACATGATGAACATGGGCAAAATAATTAGGGTTTCGGGCAAAAAGTCAACCCGATCCAAAATTCCAGATCTAGATCCGGACCTCGCCGGAGTTACTATAGCCGAGCTCGCCAGAGAGGAAGTAGGGACGCCGGATCCGCAGCACCGGTGGCCGGAGGAGGCGGTGGACGGCACGGCGTCGAGGAGGAAGACGCGGGGCGGCGTGGGCCGGCGATGGCCGCGGCGGCTCGGTGCGGCGCCGGCCGGAGGGAGCACCGGAGCTCGCCGGCGATGGCGTATGTGGCGGCCAGCCGGGAGGAATGGCGCCGCGCGCGGGGAAGAAGGAAGGCGGCGCGGTCGGGGCGTCTCGGGCCCGGTGGGCGCCGGGGAGGGCCGGCCTCGGGCTCTCGCGGGCCCTGGCGGCGGCGGTGAAGTGGGCACGCGGGCGCCACGTGGCAAGCCGCGGTTGGCTGCGGGCGGCGGCGGACGTGTCTGGCGGCCGGCGGACGTGTCCGGCCGCGCGGAGAGGGTGGATCTAGGGTTTCGGGGAAGGGGAAACGGGAATTTTGGAGGGGGTGTATTTATAGGCATAGAGGGAGCTAGGAGTGTCCAAATGAGGTGCGGTTTTCGGCCACGCGATCGTGATCTAAAGCTCGAAATGATGGAGAAGGTTTTGGTGGGTTTTGGGCCAAAATGGAGGGGTGTTGGGATGCAACACACACGAGTCCTTTTCGGTCCCTCGGTTAACCGTTGGAGTATCAAACGAAGTCCAAATGGTACGAAACTTGACAGGCGGTCTACCAGTAGTAAACCAAGGCCGATTGGCAAGTCTCGGTCCAATCTGGAAATGTTTAATACCCACACACGAAAGAAAGGTAGAAATGACCACTGGAGGAGAACGGAGCGCCGGAATGCAAAACGGACAACGGGGAAAATGCTCGAATGCATGAGATGAACACGTATGCAAATGCAATGCACATGATGACATGATATGAGATGCATGACAACAACAACAACACACGGAGACAAAAACCCGAACCCGAGAAAATAAAATAACTTAACGCCAGAAACGGCAAGAGTTGGAGTACATATTGGGAAAATCATATCTGGGGTGTTACAACACTCCACCACTACGAAAGGATCTCGTCCCGAGATCTAGGACTGAAAGAACGCTGGGTATTCAGAATGGAGGTGATCCTCGCGTTCCCAGGTAGCTTCACGGTCGGAATGGTGTGACCACTTGACTTTGAGGAATTTCATTAACTTGTTGCGAGTCTTGCATTCAGTCTCTTCAAGAATAGCAATGGGGTGCTCACGATAAGAGAGATCTTCTTGGAGCTCAATGTCCTCGAAGTTGACGGTGCGATCAGGAGTCTTGAAGCACTTTCAGAGCTGAGAGACATGGAACACGTCATGCACATTTGCAAAGTTTGAAGGAAGCTCGAGTTGATAGGCGAGATCGCCTCTCTTGCTGACGATCTTGAAAGGTCCCACGTATCTGGGGGCAAGCTTCCCTTTGATACCGAAGCGACGAGTACCTTTCATTGGAGAGACGCGGAGGTAAACATAATCTCCGATCTCCAAAGCCAAATCACGGTGCTTACTATCATAGTAGCTCTTCTGGCAGGATTGGGCTGCTCTGAGGTTATCTCGAATGACTTTGCACATTTCCTCTGCCTCTGTGATTAAGTCATTTCCCAGAAGTTGACATTCACCGGTTTCAGACCAGTTGAGAGGGGTACGGCACTTCCTGCCATAAAAAATTTCAAATGGGGCCTTGCCCGAACTTGCTTGAAAACTGTTGTTGTAGGAGAATTCAACATAAGGAAGACAATCCTCCCACTTCATGCCGAAGGAGATCACACAAGCCCTGAGCATATCTTCAAGAATCTGATTGACACGCTCGACTTGACCGCTAGTTTGCAGATGGAAAGCTGTGCTGAAGCGGATGTTGGTGCCCATGGCCTTCTGAAAAGAATCCCAAAACTTGGAGGTAAAGATGCTGCTACGGTCTGAAGAGATTACTTGTGGAATACCGTGTAGAGAGACAATTCGAGAGGTATAGAGCTCCGCCAATTGAGCTGCAGTGATTGACTCTTTGATAGGCAGAAAATGAGCCACTTTGGTGAGTTTGTCAATGACAACAAATATAGCATCATTGCCACGCTTGGACTTTGGAAACCCAGTCATGAAGTCCATCTCAATGTGGTCAAACTTCCATTCTGGAATGGCAAGAGGTTGGAGGAGACCAGCTGGCCTTTGGTGTTCTGCCTTCACTCTTCTGTAGACATCACATTCATTCACGAACTGAGTAATCTCGCGCTTCATTCGAGTCCACCAATAAGCCTACTTGAGGTCCTGATACATCTTCGTGCTCGTAGGGTGGATGGAGAGGAGAGAATTGTGAGCCTCGTTCATGATCACTTTACGAAGGTCACCTTTGGGCACAATAATACGATCCTCGAAGAAGAGAGTATCCTTGTCATCAAGGCGGTAGCACTTGTACTTGGGTTGGCTCTTGGCAATCCCAACTTCACCTTTTTCACCATAGCATCAAGAAGCTGAGCTTGGCGAATCTGGTCTTCCAAGGTAGGAGAGACTTGAAGGTTGGCGAGGAAACCTTGAGGAACAACTTGCACATTAAATTTGCGGAAAGCTTCACAAAGCTCGGGTTGATAAGGCTTGAGAATCAGACTGTTGCAATAAGCCTTCCTGCTCAATGCATCAGCAATCACATTGGCCTTGCCTGGAGTATACTCGATACTCGGATTATACTCTTGAATCATTTCGACCCATCGAGTCTGCCTGAGGTTCAGATTAGGCTGAGTGAAGATGTACTTGAGACTCTTGTGGTCAGTGAAGATGTCCACTTTTCTTCCCAATAAGAGATGTCTCCAAGTCAAAAGAGCATGCACAACTGCCGCCAACTCGAGATCATGAGTGGGGTAGTTCTTCTTGTTGGGCTTCAACTGGCGGGAGGTATAAGCCAAAACTTTCTTTTCTTGCATCAACACTGCGCCAAGACCTTGGAGAGAGGCATCGCAAAAGACCTCGTACGGCTTGGATTCATCAGACGGAGTCAGAACTGGAGCGGTGACCAATTTCTCTTTCAAAGTGTTGAAAGCAATGTCACACTCCGGAGACCAAACGTACTTGACGTGCTTCTGGAGAAGATTTGAGAGAGGCTTCGCGATCTTAGAAAAGTTTTCAACGAATCTTCGACAGTAGCTTGCGAGACCGAGGAAGCTACGGAGTTGCTTCACGTTCTGAGGTGGTTCCCAATTCACAATTGCAGACACCTTCTCAGGATTCACCGCAATGCCCTTGGCAGAGATGATATGACCAAGATAAAGAACCTCATCGAGCCAAAATTCGCACTTGGAGAACTTGGCGTAGAACCGGTGTTCCCTGAGCTTATCGAGTACCAAACGCAAGTGCTTGGCATGATCTTCCTTGTTCTTCGAAAAGACCAGAATGTCGTCGAGATAGACCAAAACGAAGTCATTGCTGTAGGCGTTGAAGATGAAGTTCATCATGCGAGAGAAAGTAGGAGGAGCGTTGACGAGGCCAAAAGACATGACAGTGTATTCATATGAACCAAAGCTTGTCCTGAAAGCCGTCTTGGGAATATCTTGCTCACGGATTCGAATCTGGTGATAACCCATACGGAGATCAAGCTTGGAGAATACTTGGGCACGTTTGAGTTGTTCGAACAGCTCGTTGATGTTGGGAAGTGGGTATTTGTTCTTGATAGTCTTCTTGTTCAATGGACGGTAATCAACACAAAGTCGGTCCGTTCCATCCTTCTTCTTCACAAAAAGAACACCACAACCCCACGGAAAAGAACTAGGTCGGATGAGGCCCATTCTCTCTTGAACATCGAGTTGCTTCTTCAGCTCCTTGAACTCTTCAGGTCCGAGCTTGTAAGGATGCTTGCAAACCGGTTCCGTGCCAGGCTCAAGATCGATGACGAATTCAACTGGCCGGTGCGGAGGCATTCCTGGAAGCTCTTCTGGAAAGACGTCTTGATATTCGCAAACAACTGGGATTTGCGAGATAGCATCCAGTTCACCCTTCTCATTGAGAGAGAACAGACGGATGGTATCATCACGAGCGGCAAAGACAATTACATCCTCAGACGAATGAGTCAATTGAATCTACCTGGCAGCACAATCAAGATGCGCCTTGTGCTTAGAAAGCCAATCCATTCCGAGAATAAGATCAATGTCCGAGTCACCAAGAACCATTGGGGAAGAAAGGAACTTGTAGTCGCCCAAGGTGATAGTAACATCTGGCACCTCCAGACTTGCACTCAAACGTTTGCCAGGAGAAACGATATCCATTTGTTTACCCAAATGAGAAGAAACGAATTCATGCTTGGTAAAAAATGGCTTTGACATGAAATAATGCGATGCACCAGTGTCAAAAAGAACTCTTGCAGGAATATCGTTAACAGGAAGGTTACCCATGATGACATCTGACGAGTCCTCTGCCTGAGCTGCATTCATCAAGTTGACCTTGGCGTGCTTGGGGTTATGCTTGACCACAGCTGTACTTGCCGATCTCATAGGAGGAGGAGGAGGGAGACGCCTCTGATTGAAGCATTTGTTGGCATAGTGACCCTTCTGTTGGCACTTGTTGCACGTGACCTCTGAAAGCGGACGGTGACACGGAGCACTCGATCTTGGAGCTTGAGACGAAGTCTTATTCCAAAAGTCAGGGTTGGGTGGGTGGGAAGATCCACTGCCACCTTTGCTCTTTTGCTGATACGGCTGACGAAACGGAGGAGGAGGAAGCCAATACTTCTGCTACTTGGCCACTTGAGTAGAGGAAGAAGGAGTAGTGTCTCTGACTCGCTTCTTGGAAGCATCACACCTCAGTTGAGTAGCCTCTTGCTTCAATGCCATGTTGTAGAACTCATCGTACCTCAAGGGCTCAAAGAGAACAAGAGCTAGCTGGATTTCTTCCCTGAGACCACCCCTGAACTGGTATATCATGCTCTTCTCGTCAGGGACGTCCTGCTTAGCAAAGCGGGCAAGCTTCTGAAACAACTTGTTGTAGTCATAGACAGACAAAGAGCCTTGCTTCAGGTTGCGGAATTCCTCACGCTTGCTTTCAACCACGCTCTAAGGAATATGATGAGCTTTGAAGTCTTGACGGAATTCATCCCAGGTAATCACACGGCCACCTCTGGAATCCTTGTACTGCTGGAACCATTCTGCAGCTTGATCTTTGAGTTGGAAGGAAGCGAACTTGACGAAGTTCTCAGGCCTGACGTTACTGCACTCGAAATGCTTGCACAAATCCACGAGCCAATCGTCAGCATCAGTTGCCTCAACACAATTGCTGAAAGTCTTTGGCCCGTTAGCAAGGAACTGGTTGAGTGCAGCAGATATTCTATCAATAAATTCTTTAATATAAGCATAATTTTCATAGCAATATTTAAGTATGGCAAAAGATTCAGATTTATAGAGTGTCATCATACTTTTCAATCAAAGAAGCAATTTCATAGGCACCCTTAAAAGAGACAAATTCTTCAGTTTGTTCAATATCATATCATAATAACTATAAACACCCTTGGAATAGTAATATAAGATTTAATTATCCTTAAACTCACATTGATAGGGAAGGTGTGGAGCCTTCATCCTAGAGCAACAAGTATAATCATATATTTTGCATAGATTCAAAGCATAACATTCTAACTGAGGTATTTGATCCCACAGGTGCTTCCCATTTTGAGGTAAAAGGTAATGCACAAAATAAGAATGCTCATCTAATGATTTTCCCTCAACTAAGCAAATTGGGGTTTCAGCAAAAGAACAAATGGATTGAAGATGATCCAAATAGAAAGTTTCAGCAGTAGTGAAGATTTTGGGTGATTCTTCAACCATTGGGTAGAAAGTACAACTATGTTTTAGTATTTTACGTTTCCTACCCATAACTAAATATAGAAAACAAGAGCACATAACAAAAACTACTTAGAGATAAAGCCAACAAGCGCACACGAGAATTTTTACCCCACGCTATTGCTCCCTGGCAACGGTGCCAGAAAAAGGTTTTGATAACCCACAAGTATAGGGGATCGTTTGTAGCCTTTTTCGATAAGTAAGGGTGTCGAACCCAACGAGGAGCTAAAGGCAGAATTTATATTCTCTTCAAATTCTATCGTCCACCGATACAACTCTACGCACACCGACGTTCGCTTTACCTAGAACAAGAATAAAATACTTTGTGGGAATAAAACTAGAAGTACTTTGCAAGAACAATAAAAGTTAATTATTTTCTTAGTCGAAAGCTTTTTGGAGAACAGTGAGAAAGATTGTCCATAGGTAATGGAATATAACATGATAGATACTTATCACATGCAATGAGGAACAGACATACGCTAACATACTTTCCGTACTTGGATCATATGCACTTATGATTGGAACTCTGGCAAGCATCCACAACTACTAAAATTCATTAAGGTAAACGCAACCATGACATTAAGTAGCAAGTCCCCTTCACTCCCATATGCAACAACCCCCTTATTCGAGTTTAAGCTTCTGTCACTCTCGCAACCCACTCTAATGAATCATGAACATATTGCAACACCCTACAGCGGGAATTCCCACACGTCTGTGCAGCACGGAGGGCACCATAGGACAGAACCATATTAACATACAACTCAAATCAATCACATCATACCACAATTAATCCATAGGAAAAAACAAAGATACTCAAACATCATAGTATGGCAACACATCATTGGATAATAATATGTGGCATAAAGCACCATGTTAAAGTAGATATTACAGCGGAAAAAGAGAGATTACACCATTGTACGGAGAGGAGGAGAGTTGGTGATGACGGCCGTGAAGTCCTTGTTGTAGATCGCGGTCACGATGGTTTCCTCTGCGACACTCCGGCACCACTGGAAGAGAGGGGGAGAGAGCCCTCCTCCTTCTTCTTCTTCCTTGGCCCCCTAGATGGGAGGAGGGTTTCCCCTATGGTCCTTGGCTGCCATGGCTCCTAGAGGGAAAGAACCCCTCCGAGATTGGATCTCTCTCTCTCTCTCTCTCTCTCTCTATATATATATATATATATATATATATATATATATATATATATATGTTTCACACTCCTGTTCTCTGGCCCTTCATCGTTTCTTATATTCCCAGAGATCCATAACTTCGATTGGGCTGAAATTTTGAGGATATTTTTATCCAGATAATAGCTTCCTCACGGATGAAGGACACCCCTAACCAACTTACGGGGTGGCCACAAGCTCACCCTGCACACCCTAGGGTAGGAGCTGATACATCTCCAATGTATCCATAATTTTTTATTGTTCCATGCTATTATGGCGAGGGAGACTTGTATAAGATCTTGTTTCAGGTGAGATCAATGAGTCAATCATTTTGAAGACTCGAAACATATTCAAAAATTCTAAAAATATTTGTAGACACACATTCGTGTTTGATGTACAACCTCAAAAAGTTTCAACTCCTAATTAGAAGTACACTTAGATAACCAAAAAAGACAAAATTGAATGTGAATAGTGTCAAATACTATTCATCCCAAGCTGACACCATTCATAGTCAAATTTATATTTTTTGAATATCTTACCTGTAGACCAAGTTTGGAGTTGAATTTTTTTAGAGTTGTAAACATACCTTGCAGGTATGTAAGGTATGTTATCAAAAAAGTTCAGACATTTTTGTATTGTCTAAATATGGAATTTGGTGTTGATCCTACAATCTCACCTAAAGGTCAGATCCTATACAAGTATCCCCCCTATTATAGTATTGACATGGCTTGAATCTACGTCGGTATTTCCCCAAAAAGGAAGGGATGATGCAGCACAGCTACGTCAAGTATTTCCCTCAGTTATGAAACCAAGGTTATCAATCCAGTAGGAGAACCAAGCAACACTATATAAATGGTACCTGCACACAAAGAACAAATACTTGCATCCCGACGCGTAAGAGGGGTTCTCAATCCATCCATGGTAAAAAGATAGATTAAATTGTATAAGATTGGATAAAAAGGTCTAGCAAGAACACAAAATAAAATAAGTAAAGAAAAAATGCAGCAAGGTATTTTTGGGGTTTTGGAATAGTAGATCTGAAAACAATATGATAAAAGATAGACCTGGGGGCCGTAGATTTCACTAGTGGCTTCTCTTGAGAAAATAGCATACGGTGGGTAAACAAATTACTATTGGGCAATTGATAGAAGAGCAAATAATTATGACGATATCCAAGGCAATGATCATGTATATAGGCATCACGTCCAAGATTAGTAGACTAAAATGATTCTACATCTACTACTATTACTCCACACATCGACCACTATCCAGCATGCCGCTAATGTATTAAGCTCATGGAGAAACGGAGTAATGCAATAAGAACGATGACATGAGGTAGGCAAGATCTATTCATGTAGGAATAGACCCCATATTTTTATCCTTAATAGCAACAATACATACATGCCTCGCTACCCCTTCTATCACTGGGTGACGACACTGTAAGATCTAACCCATCACAAAGCAGGTGTTCCCATTGCAAGAAAAATCAATCTAGTTAGCCAAATCAAACCAAAATTTCGGAGAAGAAATACGAGACTATAAAAATCATGCATATAAGAGATCAAAGAAAAATATTCATAATATATTTTATCATAAACTCGCACTTCATCATATCCCAACAAACACACCGCACCCTCGCAAAAAAACACCGCAAAAAGTCATTACATCAAATAGATCTCCAAGAACATTGAGGAGAGCATTGTATTGAGAATCAAAAAGAGCGAATAATCCATCTAGCTACTGCCTACGGACCCGTAGGTCTATGGTGAATTACTCACGCATCATCGGAGGAGCACCAATGAGGATGATGAACCCCTCCGTGATCGTGTTCCCCCGGCAGAGTGCTGGAATAGGGATCTAGATTGGATCTCATGGTTCTATAACTTGTGGCGGCTGGAATTGTGTTTTGATTGCTCCCCTAGGGTTTCTAGAAGATCTGAGTATTTTTAGAGCTAAGAGGCGGTGGAGGAGACCTCCATGGGCCCCACCACCCATCAGGGCGCGCCAGGGGCCTCTGGCACACCCAGGTGGGTGGTGGGCCCCATGGGCCTCCCCCTGGTGCTTCCTTGGCTCCCAAGTAGTCTTCTGGTCCAAAGAAATCTCCAAAATGTTTCATGGCATTTGGACTTCGTTTGGTATTGATATTCCGTGAAGTAAAAAAACAAGCAAAAAACAACAACTGGCACTAGGCACTATGTGAATAGGTTAGTCCCAAGAAATGATATAAAGTTGTTATAAAATGTAAAACATCCAAGAATGATAATATAACAACATGGAACAATAAAAAAATATAGATACATTGGAGACTTGTCAACATCCCCAAGCTTAATTCCTGCTCATCCTCAAGTAGGTAAATGATAAAAACAGAATTTTTGATGTGGAATGTTGCTTAACATGTGCATCACATATTCTTTTATTTTGTAGCATGGACATTTGGACTTTAAGATTGTTCAAAGCAATAGTCTATAATTGACATGAAGACTTCAATACGCAAGCATATCAAAAAGCAACCATGTCTTTCAAAATATCAACACTAAAGAAAGTTATCCCTAGCCCATCATGCTCAATCATTGATCCATTCATGAAACACACTCGAATGTCTACATCCAATGCACAAGTATGATCATAGTGATCCCTAGTTGGTGCTATATAAGAGAAGATGGAGACATAAATAAAAATAAAAATTTCATACAATTAAATAGATAGGCCCTTCGGAGAGGGAAGCGGAGATTTGTAGAGGTGCCAGAGCTGAAAGCAAAAAACGACTGAGTAGTTCCCAATACATTCCATGCTAGATACATCATAGGCGGTTCCCAAACATAAAATAAAGTTTATTCCTTTCTCCACCATTCTTTCACAATCCATGGCTAGCTATATCCACGGGTGCCTTCCATACCAACACTTTCCAAGGAATTTATTATTTGACAACATAAAGTAAATTTCTTTTTCATTTCGGGACTCGGCATCCCAATTACCGCCACACTCTAGTGCAATAACAAGTGAATAAACACTCATCTTGAGAATAACACATCTAGCATGGAAAAATATTGGCCACCCCCTGCCGCTTCATGAGCAGTACACGCACACAAAAAGGAAATTCATTTTGAAAATTAGAGTTGGCACATACAAATTTACTTAGAATGACACAGAAATACCACATATAGGTAGGTATGGTGGTCTCATATGGCATAACTGGGTTTAAGGATTTTGGATGCACAAGTAGTATTCCCACTTAGTACAAATGGAGGCTAGCAAATAGATTTAGAAGCAACCAACCAAGAAACGAAAATTCTCATAAACGAGCATTAAGCATAACTAACACCAAATAATGCACCACAAGTAGGATGTAATTTCATTGCATAACTATTGACTTCTATGCTTGCATAGGGAATCACAAACCTTAACACCAATATTCTTACTAAAGCATCATTACTCACCAACATGACTCGCATATTATTATCATCATATCTCAAAACTATTATAAAGAATCAAGTTTATTTTGTCCAATGATCTTCATAAAAGTTTTTATTATATCCCTCTTGAATATCTATGAATTTGGGACTAATTTCATGTATTGCAATTGCTTTTGACAAGCTCAAACAAATTTAAGTGAAGAACATGAGCATAAAATTTTCCGTCTCTCAATATAATATAAGTGAAGCATGAGAGAATTTCTTCAAAAATTTACTAACTCTCAAATTAATCTAAGTGAAGAATTAGAGTATTTCTTCAAAAATTAAAGCACCACCGTGCTCAAAAAGATATGAAGCACTAGAGCAATTCCATAGCTCAATTTTTTAAGTGAAGCACATAGAGAAATTCTAACAAATCATAGCATAATTACGGCTCTCTCAAATAGATGTGTCCAGCAAGGATGATTGCGACAAACTAAAAATAAAAAAAGTAAAGACTCATATAATACAAGACGCTCCAAGCAAAACTCATGATATGTGACGAATAAAAATATAGCTCCAAGTAAATTACCGATGGTTGTTAGAAGAAAGAGGGGATGCCTTTCGGGGCATCTCCAAGCCTAGTTGCTTGGTTCTCCTTGAATATTAACTTGGGTTGCCATGGGTATCCCCAATCTTAGGCTATTTTCACTCCTTATTCCGTCATCCATCGTGATCTCACCCAAAACTTGAACACTTCAATCACACAAAACTTAACAAAACCTTCATGAGATCTGTTAGTATAATAAAGCAAATCACCACTTTAAGTACTGTTGCAAACCCATTCATATTTCATTATTGCATTATACCTAATGTATTATAACTTTACCATGGCTTATACCCCCCGATACAATCCATAGATTCATCAAAATAAGCACACAATGCAACGAAAACAGAATCTGTCAAAAACAGAACTGTGTGTAGTAATCTGGACTTTGACAATACTTCTATAACTCCAAAAATTCTGAAAACTTAGGACAACGTAGGCAATTTGTATATCAATCTTGTGTACAAAAATTAGGATTTTATCGTTCCTCTATGATTTTTAAAAATTCTGCCACGGGGCACATAAGTTTCTGTTTTTCAACAAGATCAAATCAACTATCACCCAACATGATCCCAAAGGCTTTACTTGTCACAAACACTAATTAAAACACAAAAACACAATAATAATAGTAGCATAATTGTGTGAACACTCAAGAACAGAAAGAAAAAGGCAAAAATAAATTTTATTTGTTGGGTTGCCTCCCAACAAGCGCTATCGTTTTATGCCCCTAGCTAGGCATAATGCATAGATTCAAGTATTGTCATCTTTAGCTTTTGCCACCTTAGCGAGGGATTTCTCAAACCCGGGAGGTTCTTTACACTTTCCAATATTCTTGGGAAACAAGACCATCTTGACATCTAAAATATCCAACAACTTATTACAAAGAGTAATCAAAGTATTCATGCGGTTGGTATTTCCACTAATATGTTTGAGGGGTTCATTATATTTTCGCAACTCACTGGAATTTTTCTGTAAGTCACCTAATTTATCTAATATTTGAATCCCTTCTTGTGTAAAAGTAAACCCCCTTTTTGCGGTGGAACTCCCAATAATCCCTCTATTATTTCATAGGCAACGTTAGCATAAATTTAAACAAAATTTCCTTTAGCGGGAAAATCCAAGAGTTGCCTATGATGCAAGGTTAAACCTATATAAAAGCTATGAAGCAAAATCTTGGTGTCTCCTTTTATGTTGCAAATACGGTGAGATTCCATCAACCTATACCAAACATCTATGATTTTTTCTCCTTGCTTTTGTTTGAAGTATAAAACTTCAAAATCTGATGACAAAGGAGGGTTGGTCATGTTGACGAGATGACCCAAGAAAAAGGCAAATGAAAAAAAAAGGAAAATAAAAAGGCATTTTTTGTGAATAGGAGGAGATGAAAACGAGAGGCAAATGGCAAATAATGTAAATTGCAAGGAAATGAGATTAGTGATTGGGTACCTGATAGATGTTGATGATGTCTCCACGGCAACGGCACTAGAAATTCCTTTGACATGGCTTGAATATGCGTCAGTATTTCCGCAAAGAGGAAGGGATGATGCAGCACAACTACGACAAGTATTTCCCTGAGTTATGAAACGAAGGTTATCAATACAGTAGGAGAACCAAGCAACACTATGTAAATAGTACCTACACACAAAGAACAAATACTTGCAACCCAACGCGTAAGAGGGGTTGTCAATCCCTCCACGGTAAAAAGATAGATTAAATTGTATAAGATTGGATAAATAGATCTAGCGAGAACAAAAAAATAAAATAAGTAAAGAAAAAGTGCAGTAAGATTTTTTTTTGGTTTTTGGAATAATAGATCTGAAAATAATATGATAAAAGATAGACCCAGGGGTCGTAGATTTCACTAGTGGGTTCTCTCAAGAAAATAGCATACGATGGATAAACAAATTATTGTTGGGCAATTGATAGAAGAGCAAATAATTATGATGATATCGAAGGCAATGATCATGTATATAGGCATAACGTCCAAGATTAGTAGACCGAAATGATTCTGCATCTATACCGCTATCCAGCATGCATCTAGTGTATTAAGTTTAGGGAGAAACGGAGTATTGCAGTAAGAACGATGACACGATGTAGACAGGATCTATTCATGTAGGAATAAACCCCATCTTTTTATCCTTAATAGCAACGATACATACGGGCCTCGCTACCCTCTGTCACTTGGTGAGGACACCACAAGATCAAACCCATCACAAAGCACCTCTTCCCATTGCAAGAAAAATAAATCTAGTTGGCCAAACCAAACCAAAGTTTCGGAGAAGAAATATGAGGCTATAACAATCATGAATATAAGAGATCAAAGAAACTCAAATAATATTCAGATATATATCATCATAAACTCGCACTTCATCGGATCCCAACAAACACACCGTAAAAAGTCATTACATCAAATAGATCTCCGAGAACATCGAGGAGAACATTCTATTGAGAATCAAAAAGAGCGAAGAAGCCATCTAGCTACTGCCTACAGACCCATAGGTCTATGGTGAACTACTCACGCATCATCAGAGGAGCACCAATGAGGATGGTGAACCCCTCTGTGATCGTATTTCCCTCCGGTAGAGTGCCGGAATAGGGCTCTAGATTGGATCTCATGGTTCTGGAACTTGCAGTGGCTGGAATTGTGTTTCGATTGCTCCCCTAGGGTTTCTGGAATATCTGAGTATTTATAGAGCTGAGAGGAGACCTCCATGGGCCCCACCACAAATCAGGGCGCGCCAAGGGCCTCTGGCACGTCTATGTGGGTGGTGGGACCCATGGGCCTCCCCCTGGTGCTTCCTTGGCTCCCAAATTGTCTTCTGGTCCAAAACATCTCCAAAAAGTTTTGTGCCATTTGGAATTTGTTTGGTACTGATATTCTGTGAAGTAAAAAACAAGCAAAAAACAACAACTAGCACTAGGCACCATGTCAATAGGTTAGTACCAAAAAATGATATAAAGTAGCTATAAAATGAATGTAAAACATCCAAGAATGATAATATAACAACATGGAACAATAAAATATTATAGATACGTTGGAGACGTATCAAGTATCAATGTTTGGATGTTTTATTTGCAATTATATGCAACATTATATCATTTGTTGGGACTAACCTATTAACTTACTACCAAGTGCCAGTTGTTGTTTTTTTTGCCTATTTTTGGTTTTTGAGGAAATCAGTACCAAACGAAGTCCAATTGCCATTAAACTTTTTTACAAATTTTTTCTGGACATAAGAGACCCTGGAAGCTTCAGGGGGAGGCAAGAAGGCAAAGTAGTAGGCCACTCATCACATGGGGCGTGCCCATGTGGCTTGTCGGCCCCTCGTTCCTCCGTTTGACCTAGTTCCGCCTCTAAAAGTTCTCTTAAATCGGGAAACCAACAAAGAGCTACCCAAAATACTTCTTCTACCGCCGCAAGCCTCTGTTCTTACGAGATCCCATCTGGAGCCCTTTTCCGGTACTCTGTCGAAGGGGTATCAACCATAGAGGGCCTATACATCAACCTTGTTCCCCTTCCGATGGTGTGTGAGTAGTTTACCACAGACCTACGGGCCCATAGCTAGTAGCTAGTTGGCTTCTTATCTCTCTTTGATCTTCAATACAATGTTCTCCTTGACGTTCTTGGAGAACTATTCGATGTAGTATTCTTTTCTGGTGTGTTTGTTGGGATCCGATGAATTGTGGGTTTATGATCAGATTATCTATGAATATTATTTGAGTCTTCTCTGAACTCTTTTATGCATGATTATTATAGCTTTGTATTTCTCTTCGATCTATTGATTTGGTTTGGCCAATTAGATTGATTTTTCTTGCAATTCGAGAGGTACTTTGTGACAGGTTCAATCTTGTGGTGATCTATATCCCAGTGACAGAAGGCGATAAGACACATATTTGTATTTTTGCCATTAAGGATAAACGATGGGGTTTATTCTTATTGATCGAGTTTGCTTTGTCTACATCATGTCATCTTGCTTAAGGCATTACTCTGTTCTTTATCAACTTAATACTCTATATGCATGCTCAATAGCGGTCGATGTGTGGAGTAATAGTAGTAGATGCAGGAAGGAGTCGGTCTACTTGTCATGGACGTGATGCCTATAGACATGATCATTACCTTGGATATTGTCATAACTATGCACTTTTCTATCGATTTCCCAACAGTAATTTGTTTACCCATTGTATGCTAGACCCAAGAGAGAAGCCTCTAGTGAAAACTATACCTGGCCATGGGAAGCCCGGCCCGACCCGTCCTGAAAAAGCCTGACCCGGCCTGGCCCAACGCTGCTCCCGGGCCGGGCTCAGGCCTAGATTGTGAGCCCGATGGCCGGGCCGGGCCAGGCCCGGGCCTATTGTTTCTGCACTTTCTTGAAGGTCGGCCCGGGCCAGTCCGGAGCCCGATGGGATTTTACATGTTCGGGTCGGGCTCGGCCCCAGAAAACAGGGCTGATGGCCGGGCCGGGCCCGGGCCTGGGTTTTTTGTGTCGGGCTTGGCTAGGCCCGGCCCGAGGTATGGCCAGGTATAGTGAAAACTATGGCCTCCGGGTCTATCTTTATCATATATTAAAATCCAAAAATACCTTGCAGCAATTTATTTATCTTTATTTTATTTTGTTTTTGTTTATCCATCTATCACTATGAGATTTGATCCTTACAATTAAGGGAAAACTTTGTTTTTGCCACTCTAGCTTTTGACCACTTTCCTTATACCACTCTAGAATTTGACATTTCACTTTTTCCACTCTTAGTTTTTGACAATATATCACAATTACCATTCCATGGCAAAAGCTATAATTTTAGAGTGGCAATTGTGATACATTTTCAAAATCTAAGAGTGGCAAAAGTGAAATGAAAAGTTATTGCTTTTGCCACGGAATGGCATTTGTGGTGTATTGTCAAAAACTAAGAGTGGAAAAAGTGATATGTCAAATTCTAGAGTGGCATAAGCAAAATAGGCAAAAGCTAGAGTGGCAAAATCAAAGTTTTCCCTACAATTAACCGGGATTGAGAACCCCTTGTTTGCGTTGGGTGCAAGTATTTGTAATTTCCCGTGTAGGTGCTGTTCACAAGGGGTTGTGTGGTTCTCCTATTGGGTTCATAACCTTGGTTCTTAACTAAGGGAAATACTTATATCAACTATACTTCGAAATTCTCTCCTCTTCGGGGAAATCTCAACGCAGCTCACAAGTAGCAAGGGCACGCCAACCAAGATTGTGCCCCCTCGAGCATCATCTTGCGTTGCTTCTTGTGCAAAAAATCCCATATATCCATAAAAAATCACTGTAACTTCTTATCGCATTTGGACTTTGTTTGACATGGATTTTCTACAAAATACAAAAACATGCAAAAAAATACGAACTTGCAGTGGGTACTAGATCAATATGTTAGTTCCAAAAATAATATAAATTGTTGCAAAAGTAAGGGAAAATTATAAAATAATGGAATGAAATAAAAAAATTATAGATACGACAGAGACGTATCAAGTGCTTATTGGTGCATTTAACTATATCATGCCCCTTCTAATTGTCATGAATCGAGTGGAAGTATCACTGACATAAAAATATTCAATGGTTTCATCCACTCACAAAACCTCATTGAATTGTCCATCTAAGGTTGCTCATTCGCTTGGAGCAATATGCAAATAGATCCTCTTTTCGAAGGGTTGGACTGGTTATTAGCTTCGACCCATTGGACTATTTTTATTCGAAAACCACTATTAAACCTTTGGGCAAGCTTGCCTCTGACCATATCCCATTCCTGGTAACTATTGAAACCTCAATACCTTAAAGTAAAAAAATCATTTTTAATCATATGGGATAGCTCACCCGGATTTTATGGATGTGGTGTTTGCTGCATTGAACAAGCCAACTAGATCTAATAATTGTGCCACGTTTCCCATAAAAAATAATCAAAATGCTTAGGCATGAGCTAAAAAAATTTAGAGTAGAGAAATTTCTCGTATCGGTGGCAGTTGAGAACTCTAACAAGGCCCTAACCAAATTGGATGGACTTGAGAATAACAGGACCCTATCAATTCCTGAAGCCAACTTCAGAAGAATTCTTAAGACACATTTGTTATGGCTCCTTTCCTATCAGAAGCAATATTTGTTAAAGTGGTGCAATATCTGATGGGCCCAATTAGGTGATGAGAATGTAAAGTTTCACCAAGCTATGGCTACGACGCAATATCAGAGACAACATGCTACCCTCAGAAAGACCGATGGTAATATTGTAGAGGATCTAATTGGAAAAGAATAAGTACATTATCACTCTGTCAAAGAATGGTTGAGGGGTTGGATCTACTTACAATATCGTCCACTCATGTGGAAATTGACAATGCTATTAAGGAAATGCATGTTGACCGTGCACCTGGTCCTGATAGTTCTAATGGTACAGTCCTAAAGTTGTGTTGACCGGTGATCAATCACGATTTCTATAACATGTGTGCTCAATTCTAGAATGGGAAATTAAACTTCAAAAGTATCAATGATGGTTTCGGCTCGCTCATCCCTAAGACCATGTCACAAACACTTAATGATTACCGACCAATCATGTTGCATGGCTGTTGTCTAAAGGTAATCATGAAAATTCTTGCCAACAGGCTGCAAAGAATTATTCTGCAAATCATTCATCGCAATAGATATTGATTCCTTAGAGTCGTTCCATCCATGATTGTCTCACATGGGAATTCGAGTATATTTTTCAATGCCAAGCGTCTAAAGAAGAGGTTGTATTGAAACTTGATCACTACATTTTCTCTTTGGGCAAATCATCTATACTATTAAATGTGTTCCTGGTCGCCAATTCCATTGTCCATTAGGTGTTCCTCTTTCTTCATGGATTTTTTGTGCTAACCACTACCTCTTACATGATGCAATAAATGATGCCTTCAAGCATAACAAAGTATATTTACCTTACCCTTGTGAAAGGCAAGAAGACTATTCAGTTATTCAGTATGCCGATGACATAATTTTGGCCCCCCCCCAACTAGCGTCCTTGGTAAAGGAAATTCTTCCGAATTACACCTCCTCCATTGGGTTTAACATCAACTTTGGCAAATATACGCTTATTCCTATCAATATGGATGATTCTTTGAGTACCACTATTGATGCCATTTTGGAGTGTGCCACTAGCTCTATGTTGTTCAAATACCTAGGACTTCCACTAGGCGCTATACATTCAACCGTCTAGGACCTTATGCCCTCATTTGTCAGGTTAAGCATCTACTTTCATCTACCTTGTCCATGATATCTTATGGAGGAATAATTTCCGTTTTCAATTCAGTTATCACTCCTTGACGATTTATGCCTTGCGCTATTAGGTTTCCTTCGAAAATTATTGAGCTTTTGAATAAAACAAGAAGAAAATGTCTATGGAAAACAAAACCCTACAAAGGGGAAAAATGTACCTCACTAGTGCCTTGAGATATGGTAGGTTGACACAAAGACTGAGTACGACTTGGGGTTATGAATCTCTATGTGCAAAGCGATGCTCTTCTCATGAAATATTTATGCAAGTCTTACAATAGAATGGATCCCCCTTGGGTTAAGCTTATTTAGTCCATATGCTACACATCCATGGTTCCACATGTAGTCGATCCTCGTGGCTCCTTTTGGTGGTGCGATATCATGAACTTTTCCCTAACTTCCGAGGAATCTCAAAGTTGGATGTTCAGTGCGGCTTCACGACTCTTTTTTGGAAAGGTCTTTGGCTTCATAACATTCTTTCTAAGTCCCAGCCTCGCGCTTTCTTGTATACAACATGAGAGGATATCTCTGTTAAGGGTTTCTTGGGCATCACAATTTTGGGTGGAGCGTTTGAACCACCACTATCAACACAAGCCCATGAGGAGGTGTGTGACCTTCAAGCCATGACTACCCATGCTACACCTCACGATACTAGGCATGACTTGGCGATATATTTGGGGTACAGTGGAGCTTAATTCCAGTCAATATTATACCTTTTACTTTGGAAATATACAAGATCATCATGCCAACAAATGGATATGGAAATCAAAGTTTGTGATGAAAATCAAAGTCTTTGGCCGGTTACTTCTCTTGGATAGGTTGAACACTCATAACATGATTAAGAGGCAGAACTATAACATTGGCAAGGAAGTTCATTGTTTGCATTGTGATTTGCCCATTGAAAATAAAATTGATCACATGATATTCACCTGCCAGTTTTGCCAATTTTGTTGGAATCGACATGGTATCTCTTGGCACCTATAGGACATCAGGTTTCAAAATATAACCGAAGCAAAATCTACTAGTGGGAGACCTACGTTCATGAAAAAATTATTGGTTGTTGCATGGAGTCTTTAGAAAGAAAGAAATAATAGACACTTTAGAGGGGTTTGACCAAGCATTGTCACTTAGATTACAAGGCTAAAAGTAGATCTAGCTCTACTTACCTATAGGGCCAAGGAGGCACACATAATTTTATCTCCGAGTTTGTAGCTTCTATCCCGCGGAACTCACAGTTTCCTGTGAACTCTGTTATTGATTCTCCCCTTTGCAACATACCCAAAAATGACATATATTCCCATGTAATATGTACAACATTGATTATCTTATTTAATAAAATTTTATAGTAGGAGCCTCTCCTACTTTTTCGAGGTCAAAAAAATGAAAGAAAATTAAGGCATATTGTACAAAACGTGAAGTTAGCAGGACATACAACATATACTTGTGGGAAAATGGATTTCAATATGGCTATATATAAAAGATAAATTACTTACGTCGGCATTGGATCTATTGACTGATGCAAGGGGTCTAAGCTTCTAAGAGTAAGAAGGAGATTATGATGACCCATAGATGTGTGTTCTGAAAGAATGAAAATGTATTCACAATGCTCCTTCCTTGATGTAGTTATTCTCTAAGGATTTTTTTATCCAGATTGACATGCAAAAAATAATGGTCTAGGAGTGATGATAGCATATTTGGAACTCACAAGCCCAAACACAAGAAGAACAAAGTATGAAGAGGCTCATATACATGCATTATATTACTAATTTTGGCTCTAACAACCAAACAAACTAACAGCCAAGTGACATGTATGCAAAGCTATAGTGACATGTATGTGAAGCTATAATGGAAAGTGAAATGACACATTGACCATCTTCAAATGTTCTTATATTATTCAGATAGCTCTAAGGATTTCACTCATTACACAAAGTGCTAGACAACATATTAAAGTCTAAAGAACCAATGGATGCTCTTTTTGTAGGTGATACGTCTCCATCGTATCTACTTTTCCAAACACTTTTTCCCTTGTTTTGGACTCTAACTTGCATGATTTGAATGGAACTAACCCGGACTAACGCTGTTTTCAGTAGAATTGCCATGGTGTTATTTTTGTGCAGAAATAAAAGTTCTCGGAATGACCTGAAAATCAACTGAGAATATTTTTGGAATATATAAAAAATACTGGCGAAAGAATCAAGGCCAAGGGGCCCACACCCTGTCCACGAGGGTGGGGGCGTGCCCCCCTGCCTCGTGGGCCCCCTGGTGCTCCACCGACCTCAACTCCAACTCTATATATTCACGTTCGAGGAGAAAAAAATCAGAGAGAAGGATTCATCTCATTTTATGATACAGAGCCGCCGCCAAGCCCTAATCTCTCTCGGGAGGGCTGATCTGGAGTCCGTTCGGGGCTCCAGAGAGGGGAATCCGTCGCCATCGTCATCATCAACCTTGCTCCATCACCAATTTCATGATGCTCACCGTCGCGCGTGAGTAATTCCATCGTAGGCCTGCTGGACGGTGATGGGTTGGATGAGATTTATCATGTAATCGAGTTAGTTTTATTAGGGGTTGATCCCAAGTATCCACTATGTTCTGAGATTGATGTTGCTATGACTTTGCTATGCTTAAT
Source organism: Triticum aestivum (assembly GCF_018294505.1). Lineage (NCBI taxonomy): Eukaryota > Viridiplantae > Streptophyta > Magnoliopsida > Poales > Poaceae > Triticum > Triticum aestivum. The sequence goes on along the minus strand of NC_057806.1, from coordinate 318,828,805 downwards.
GCTTGTCACTAGGGCCTGAGTGTCATGATTTCAGATATGAACCTATTATGTTTTCACCAATATATGAGAGTTCTTGATCCGATCTTGCAAGTCTATAGTCACCTATTATGTGTTATGATCCGTTAACCCCGAAGTGACAATAATCGGGATACTTACCGGTGATGACCGTAGTTTGAGGAGTTCATGTATTCACTATGTGTTAATGCTTTGGTCTGGTACTCTATTAAAAGGAGGCCTTAATATCCCTTAGTATCCAATAGGACCCCGCTACCAGAGGAGGGTAGGAAAAAAGATGTCATGCAAGTTCTTTTCCATAAGCATGTATGACTATATTCAGAATACATGCCTACATTACATTGATGAATTGGATCTAGTTCTGTGTCACCCTAGGTTATGATTGTTACATGATCGATCGCATCTGGCATAATTCTCCATCACCGATCCAATGCCTATGATTTTTTCCATATATTGTTCTTCGCTTATTTACTTTTCCGTTGCTACTGTTACAATCACTACAAAACCCAAAAGTATTGCTTTTTCTACCGTTACCGCTACTATCATATTACTTTGCTACTAAATACTTTGCTACATATATTAAGTTTTCCAGGTGTGGTTGAATTGACAACTCAGTTGCTAATACTTGAGAATATTCTTTGGCTCCCCTTGTGTCGAATCAATAAATTTGGGTTGAATACTCTACCCTCGAAAAATATTGCGATTCCCTATACTTGTGGGTTATCAAGACTATTTTCTGGCCCTGTTGCCGGGGAGCATAGCTCTATTCTTTGAGTCACTTGGAATTTATATCTGCTGATCACTATGAAGAACTTGAAAGATAAAAGAACCAAGATTTTTCCCTTAACTACGAGGGGAGGTAAGGAACTGCCATTTAGCTCTGCACTTGATTCACCTTCTGTTTTGAGTAAACTTGCGACACCTGCACCTGCTATTCATTCTGATATATGATGCATGTTATTGATGATGCCACTTCTGCTTTTCATGATACTTATGATGAAACTACTTCTATGCTTGATAATACTGTGCCACTAGGTGAATTTCTTGATGAACAACTTGCTAGGGCTAGAGAGAATGAGATTATTGAAACTGATAATATTGATGAAAGTGATGATGAAGATTCTCCCCCTAGATATGAATTGCCTGTTGTTCCTGAGGGTTATGTTATGGATGAAGAAACTGCTAGAGACTTCTTAGCTTGCAATGATAGATATGATCTTAAGAAATTATTAGCTAAGCTTAAAGAAAAGTCTTTGAATGCTAGAATGAAATTTGACCCTGCTTTTGCTACTTCACCTATCTTTATTTTTGATAAGGATTATGATTTCTCTGTCGACCCTGAGTTAATTACTTTGGTAGAATCTGATTCTTTTTATGGCTATGAATCTGAAACTGTTGTGGCACATCTTTCTAAATTAAATGATATAGCCACCCTGTTCACTAATGATGAGAAAACTCGCTATTAATTTATCCTTAAGTTGTTTCCGTTCTCATTAAAGGGTGATGCTAAAACATGGTTTAATTCTCTTGATCCTGGTTGTGCGCGTAGTCCCCGGGATATGATTTATTACTTCTCTGCTAAATATTTCCCCGCTCATAAGAAACAAGCTGCTCTAAGGGAAATATATAATTTTGTGCAAATTGAAGAACAGAGTCTCCCACAAGCTTGGGGAGGCTTCTCCAATTGCTTAATGCTTTGCCTAATCATCCTCTCAAGAAAAATGAAATACTTGATATCTTTTATAATGGACTAACCGATGCTTCAAGAGACCACCTGGATAGTTGTGCTGGTTGTGTTTTCAGGGAAAGAACTATTGATCAAGCTGAATTGCTATTGAATAATATGTTGAGTAATGAAAATGATTAGACACTTCCTGAACCAACTCCAAAGCCAACTCCAAAGAAAAGGGGTATTCTATTTCTCAGTCCTGAAGATATGCAAGAGGCAAAGAAATCTATGAAAGAAAAAGGTATTAAAGCTGAAGATGTTAAGAATTTACCACCTGTTGAAGAAATACATGGTCTTGATAACCCGACACAGGTACTAAAGGTAAATTCTCTCTATAGATTTGATAAATGTGAAATCCCCTCTACTAAAATTGCTAGCCAATGCTTGGATGAGTTTGATGACTTTATTGTTAAACATGAAAACTTCAATGATTATGTTGGTAGACAACTGAAACGTAATGCTTATATGTTGAACACTTGAGTGATTATATGTCTAGAGTTAAAGGTGAACTTAAACTTATTAGTAAACATGCTTCTATGCTTACCACTCAAGTAGAACAAGTACTTAAGGCTCAAAATGATTTGCTCAATGAATTAAATAACAAGAAAAATGATAATGTTGTTAGAGTTATGACTAGAGGGAGTAAAATGACTCAGGAACCTTTGTATCCTGAGGGCCACCCTAATAGAATTGAGCAAGATTCTCGGAGAACTAATGTTGATGCACCTAGTCCTTCTAAAAGAAAGAACAAGAAAAATGATATGACTTTGCATGCTTCTAGTGAACCTGTTATTGACACACCTGAGAATACCAATGATATTTCTATTTGTGATGCTGAAACACAATCTGGTGATGAACATGAACCTAGTGATAATGTTAATGATGATGTTCATGTTGATGCTCAACCTAGCAATGATAATGATGTAGAGATTGAACCTGCTATTGATCTTGATAACCCACAATCAAAGAATCAACGTTATGATAAGAGAGACTTTGTTGCTAGGAAGCACGATAAAGAAAGAGAACCATGGGTTCAGAAACCCATGCCTTTTCCTCCTAAACCATCCAAGAAAAAGGATGATGAGGATTTTGAGCACTTTGCTGAAATGATTAGACCTATCTTTTTGCTTATGCGTTTGACTGATATGCTTAAAATGAATCCTTATGCTAAGTACATGAAGGATATTGTTACTAATATAATAAAGATACCGGAAGCTGAAATTTCCACCGTGCTTGATAATTATACTTTTAAGGGTGGAATACCAAAGAAACTTGGAGATTCAGGAGTACCAACTATACCATGCTCCACTAAAAGAAACTATGTTAAAACTGCTTTATGTGATCTTGGAGCCAGTGTTAGTGTTATGCCTCTCTTTATATCGTAGACTTGATTTGAATAAGTTGACACCTACTGAAATATCTTTGCAAATGGCTGATAAATCAACTGCCATACCTGTCGGTATTTGTGAGGTTGTGCCTGTTGTGGTTGCAAACATTACTATTTTAAAGGACTTTGTTATTCTTGATATTCCCGAGGATGATAGCATGTCCATTATCCTTGGAAGATCCTCATTGAATATTGCAGGGGTTGTTATTGATTGCAACAAAGGCAATGTCACTTTTCATGTTAATGGTAATGAGCATATGGTACACTTTCCGAGGAAACAACCTCAAGTCCACAGTATCAATTCTATTGGAAAAATTCCAACAATTACTATTGGAGGTTTTGAATTTCCTCTTCCTATTGTCAAGAAGAAATATGATATTCTTATTGTTGGGGACGTGCATATCCCCGTTGAGGTAACCTAGTGTTATTCGAAATTTCTCCAGTTTCATGCGAATCAGAATGAGTTTGTTAACAAGACTTGATCAACCTTGTTAGTGGATTCATTTTGATGAGCATGAGATGGATGAAGTTAGAAAGCACAACTCTCTGTACCCTCCTTTTACTTTCTGTTATTTAGAGTAAATAAAGCAAAAATCGTATTTTATGTCTATTTTCTGAATTATCCTTGCAATAAAAAAATACCCCGAAAATAAAAGTTCTCCAAATGCCCTGAAAATTTAATATGATTTTTTCTAAAATATTTAAGAATTATTGGCACTAAGAACACACCAGGGGGCCTCACCATGTGCCCACGAGGGTGGAGGGCGCGCCCACCCCCCTAGGCGCGCCCCCTGCCTCGTGGACTCCACGGGGGGTCCCCTCCACTTATTCTTGCACCCACACACTTCGTCTTCCACCAGAAAAAAATCATCCACCAGCTCAAACCCGAGTTCTAGCTCATCTTGCTACCATTTTCGATCTCCTTGCTCAAAGCTCCATTCACAAAAATGCTTTGGGGGTTTGTTCTTCGGTATGTGACTCCTCCAATGGTCCAATTAGTTTTTGTTCTAGTGCTTTATTTATTGCAAAAAATTTCTGCTTAGGTGACCCTGTTCTTGAGCTTGCATGTCAAATTTATGTGGTCAAAGGTAGTTTTAGTGCATGCTATGGCCTCTAGGCACTTGTAGGAGTAGTTGCTATTAATCTTGTTGAGTTTGGTTTAGTTTTATTTTAAGTTACTAAAAAATTCAGAAATTTTCAATAAAAGATGAAGAGATTTTTTAGGGGCTCATCGAGCCGAAGCTCGAAGGATAAGCAAAGTGAAGAGAATAAGAAGCCCAAGTATAATCTCCCTCGTACTGCGGAGGTTCGGCCGTGTGAATGGCCTTGTGATGAGTTCTTGAGAGAAGCAGGGATTTATGAAGATTTTTATTATTTGGCTGAGAATGCAGACCTCACCAACTTCCTCCACGACCAGCCCAAACAGTATCTCCTACTCACTAATACTTTTGTGCAAAATTTTCATTTCCATGCTAGGAGGTCGCCACCTTCTGTGAATTTTTATTTGTATGAAGAGTTTAAGGAGATGTCACTTTGTGACTTTTGTGGGGTTTGTAAGTTGCCCTTTGAGGGCATCATAGAGGAACCACATCGTAATGATGTGGAAGGATTTATTGATATGATCGCTGTAGGGGAGACGAGGAAGGTTTCTGATGCAAGAATTAGTAGCATACATTTTCCTGTTCAACGTTACTTTGCAATATTTGCTAGTAGATGCTTGATTGGTCGCGGGAACTGTGGATACCTTAGTGCTCCTATATTGTCATTTTGCGCCATGCTTTGTTTCGTGATACCACTTTTAGTTTAGGCGCTATTGTTGCTAAGCAGTTAAAGCTGAACCGTACGAAGGGGCCCATCTTTGGAGGTATTTTTGCTTCGCGTCTTGCTAAATATTTTGAGATACCTATTAGACACTATGAGAAAGAGGAAAAGTTGTTGCCTCCTATTTTTCTAGATTATAAGAGTATGGTAGCACATGATTTTATTGTTAAGAATAAGAAGAAGATGCTTAACTATAGACTGATATTTGATAAAAATTACTTTGAGACTATTACCTTGCCTGCTCCCTCTTTGTTCAACATATTTTCAGGCACGTACCTTGTTTTGCCGGAGGCCGTTCATGCATACCGGAGCCTGACATCAGCTCCAGAGCCGGAGCCACCATGTAATCCTCACCGTCAATCTGCTTATCAGTGGGATCCGGAGGAGATCGCCAACCAGTGGCACCCCGAGGACCCTCCTCAGTACACCGGAGAGGGCAGCTTTGATCCGTGGGCATAGACCAACTTAGGCCAAAAGCCTAAGCTTGGGGAGTACGTATCTCTCACTGCATTACATTCATGTTCACACACTCATGCCAGTTTTCGGTGCTCATACTTTTTCATTGTATAATCCATGCTAGTTTAATTTCTTTTTAAGCTTTCTTCTTGTGTGTTTGAAAAACCTTAAGAAAAACCAAAAAAATAGTTGTAGCTTTTATCTAGTTTACTTTCCATGACTGTAGTAGTAACTAAAAAGAAAACCCAAAAAAATTTCTCGTTCTTCTTTTGCTTGTTGGGAGCTTTCCCGTGTAAATAGTTTTGTTTCTTTTCTTTTCTTTGGGGGTCGAGAGGAGAAGACCATAATGAAAATGTTGAGTGGCTCTCATATGCATTATTGTTGATCTAACAAAGAGCCCATATTACCTTGCCTTCTCCCTTGAATTGAATGCTTGCAGATTCTAGCTTAGCCCAATGCACGTGCACTATTATTATTATCCACACTATTCGGTTCTGCAAGTGAAAGGCAAGAATGACGGTATATGATGGGCTGATAGAGATGAGAGAAGCTGGTATGAACTCGGCCTCTCTTGTTTTTGTAAATATGATTAGTTCATCGTTCCTAATTCAGCCTATTATGAATGAAACATGTTTGCAATGACAATTAGAGATTATAGTTGCTCACACCATGCTTAATTAGCTAGGAGTTTATAATGGTTTACCTTGCATGCCAACATGCTATTAAAATGATTGTGATGTGGTATAATAGGGTGGTATCCTCCTCCGAACGATTCGAGTGGCTTGACTTGGCACATGTTCACGCATGTAGTTGAAACAAAATCAACATAGCCTCCACGATATTTATGTTCATGGTGAATTATATCCTACTCATGCTTGCATTCAGTGTTGATTAATTTTAATGCATGTTCATGACTGTTGTCGCTCTCTAGCTGGTCGCTTCCCAGTCTTTTTCTAGCCTTCACTTGTACTAAGTGGGAATGCTGCTTGTGCATCCAACTCCATAAACCTCAAAAGTTATTCCATATGAGTCCAGCATGCCTTCCTATATGCGGTATCTACATGCCATTCCAAGTAAATTTGTATGTGCCAAACTCTAAACCTTCAAATGAAATTCTATTTTGTATGCTCGAATAGCTCATGTATCAACTAGGGCTGTCTGTATCTTCCATGTTAGGCGGGTTATTCTCAAGAGGAGTGGACTCCGCTCCTCACTCATGAGAAAATGGCTGGTCACCGGGATGCCCAGTCCCATGCTCAAATCAAATCAAAATAATTGCAAACAAAACTCCTCCGGGATTGTTGTTAGTTGGAGGCACCCATTGTTTCGGGCAAGCCATGGATTGATGCTTGTTGGTGGTGTGGGAGTATAAACTTTACCATTCTGCTTGGGAACCGCCTATAATGTGTGTAACATGGAAGATATCGAGATCTCTCAGTTGTTATGTTGACAATGAAAGTATATCGCTCAAAATATTATTCATCTCCAATTCAAAATCAAGCTCTGGCACCTCTACAAATCCCTGCTTCCCTCTGCGAAGGGCCTATCTATTTACTTTTATGTCGAGTCATCATCCTCTTATTAAAAATCACCAGTTGGAGAGCACCGCTATCATTTGCATGCATTACTATTAGTTTATATTGAGTATGATTGTGACTGGATCGCTTTTACCATGAATTACAATTTCCAGTCATCCCTTGATCTTCATGGGTGCTCTGCATTTATGTTTTACGTTCTCAGAAAGGGCCAGCGAGATACCATCTTGTTATATCATATTATGATTGTTTTGAGAAAGTGTTGTCATCCAAGATTTGTTATTATTGCTCGCTAGTTGATTATGCTATTGATATGAGTAAACATGAGACCTAAATGTTATTGTGAATATGGTTAGTTCATAATCTTTGCTGAAAACTTGAATGCTGGATTTACATATTTACAACAACAAGAGCAAACAGAGTTTGTAAAAGTTTCCCTTTATCACTTTCAGTTTGTCAACTGAATTTCTTGCGGACAAGCAAAGGTTTAAGCTTCGGGGTGTTGATACGTCTCCATCGTATCTACTTTTCCAAACACTTTTGCCCTTGTTTTGAACTCTAACTTGCATGATTTGAATGGAACTAACCCGGAGTGACGCTCTTTTCAGCAGAATTGCCATGGTGTTATTTTTGTGCAGAAATAAAAGCTCTCGGAATGACCTGAAAATCAACGGAGAATATTTTTGGAATATATAAAAAATATTGGCGAAAGAATCAAGGCCAGGGGGACCACACCCTGTCCACGAGGGTGGGGGTGCACCTACCCCCCTGGGCGCGCCCCCTGCCTCGTGAGCCCCCTGGTGCTCCACCAACCTCAACTCCGACTCTATATATTCACGTTCGGGGAGAAAAAATCAGAGAGAAGGATTCGTCGCGTTTTACGATACGGAGCCGCCGCTAAGCCCTAATCTCTCTTGGGAGGGCATCTGGAGTCCCTTCTGGGCTCCGGAGAGGGGAATCCGTCGCCATCCTCATCATCAATCTTCCTCCATCACCAATTTCATGATGCTCACCGCCGTGCGTGAGTAATTCCATCATAGGCTTGGTGGACGGTGATGGGTTGGATGAGATTTATCATGTAATCGAGTTAGTTTTGTTAGGGTTTGATCCCTAGTATCCACTTTGTTCTGAGCTTGATGTTGCTATGACTCTGCTATGCTTAATGCTTGTCACTAGGGCCCGAGTGCCATGATTTCAGATCTGAACCTATTATGTTTTCATGAATATATGTGAGTTCTTGATCCTATCTTGCAAGTCTATAGTCACATATTATGTGTTATGATCCGTTAACCCCGAAGTGACAATAGTCGGGATACTTACCGGTGATGACCGTAGTTTGAGGAGTTCATGTATTCACTAAGTGTTAATGTTTTGGTCCATTACTCTATTAAAAGTAGGTTTTAATGTCCCTTAGTTTCTAATAGGACCCCGCTGCCACGGGAGGATAGGACAAAAGATCCATGCAAGTTCTTTTCCAAGGCACGTATGACTATATTCGGAATACATGCCTACATTACAATGATGAACTGGAGCTAGTTCTGTGTCACCCTATGTTATAACTATTGCATGAGGAATCGCATCCGACATAATTATCCATCACTGATCCATTGCCTACGAGCTTTTCATATATTGATCTTCGCTTATTTACTTTTCCGTTGCTACTGTTACAATCAGTACAAAACCAAAACTATTACTTTTGCTACCGTTACCGCTACTATCATATTACTTTGCTGCGGATATTAAGTTTTACGGGTGTGGTTGAATTGACAACTCAGCTGCTAATACTTGAGAATATTCTTTGGCTCCCCTTGTGTCGAATCAATAAGTTTGGGTTGAATACTCTATCCTCGAAAACTGTTGCGACCCCCTATACTTGTGGGTTATCAGTAGGCCACTATGTGACAGTTAGCAAATGTAGAGATTGCATGTGTGTGTGGGTGTGTGGCTGTGAGAGAGAGAGAGATGTTTCCCTTGCTCCATAAAAATGGAATAAAAAATCTTTAAAAGTGACCATATATAATCACTAATGACAAGGATAGACCCATCTTTTGCCACCCTAAGTGCAAGGTTGCAGCCATCTACATAGACAAAATTAGGACAAATGATAAAGAAAATCTTAGTAACACCAGTGTCATTGTAGGCCAAAAATTTGAAAAATAAAGAGGTAAAGATGGGAGAGAAAACCTAAGATGAAACCTGAACAAAAACCGTAATAAGAAAAGAAAGTAGAGTATATGAACTAGGCAACAAATAGAAAATAACAAGAGGAAGTTTTTTTTTACCAGAAGCACTTCCATTGACAATGAGCTTTGTAATGGGTAATGCATGGTGCAAGGAGTGTCGTCACCATCTTCTAATTCATCTTTGACTATGGCTACTGGTGACTAGGAAAAAATGATAGAGGATGCACCATTGGAGAGGAAGAGGAGAAGATCGCAACTGACTTGGAGATGATGAGTTGATGTGCCACTGCACGAGTGCCCTGGCTAGGAGGCCATTGCATTATAGGCTCGGGGAGTCATCGCACCACCACCTTGTAAGCCACCATCGCCATCGGGGTCCACTGGAATCGAACTAAAAATCAACAACCCATCACATACCACCCACATCCCACACAACAAGGAGCGAGGTACAGTTGGTGAACGGGGGGGGGGGGCGTTCAATACTGTATGGAGTAGAGTGGTGATGGAAAGGGGAGGGAGGTCGAGAGCAATGACGTTGTGGGGATTGGGGAGCGAGGACACATGCAAAAGAGTGTGTGTGAGAGGGGAAAGGGAGAGGAGGAAAGTTGTGTGGCATGCGCCCGAGGCTTGGTTGCATGTGCTTGGAGATATTTCTTTCCAATTTCTTCTGATGAAAAAAATATTCTTTCATTATCTCTTAACTTTCCACCGAGCAAGAGAATGTGCAAGATGCATGTGATTGAAGGAGTACGAGCAAGTACTCTAGCATGGCGTCAATTATCATTTTTTATTTTCTGAGCGCTAATGTAATTTTGTCCCATCCAACATTAAAAAGCGCGACATGGCTACACCAATTAATAGCAACTCTAGCAGAGCCATCGTATAAATGGATCGCCATCCCCATTTGTAGGCCACCGGCCTATGTGGAAACACAAAATTGCCAAAATATGCAACTTTTAATTGTTCTTGTTTTTTCCTTCAATTTTGTAGGGGCAAGTTAAGCTTAAGTTAATCTAACCAAACACATGTATCAACATGTTAACTTAATAGAAACTATGTTTTAGTGGGGAAATGTGTCGTTTAACATATAATTAGTGACTTGAAATGTCGTCTATGACATTTTCAAAATATGCAATGTGTCATTGTACATATATGTATTCGACTAGCGACATTATTGTTTAGTACTTCCTAGACTAGTCGGTGGTCAAAGCCATCTATTCGTCGGCCTCCTCCTCCTCCAAAAGATTGTCGAGGATGGTGTGGGGGTTAGATTCATGAGAGTCAATTGCGAGTTACCGATGCTCCTCATCATCTGTGGTTGCGGGGGAGGACTCTCGGCGGATGCGCTCCTTGTTGTGAGTTTTGAGGCCGGAGAATTGCAACATTGCGTTGTCTGGGTCCTTCGGCTTTGGCTGGTTGTCAATGGGGACGACATCGTACACCGGAACGAGGGGGCCAGCACGGCCGACGTCCTCCTCCTCCTTCATTCAGACGATCGGGGCAACATTACATCACTTCCCCTTAGTGGAGCCATCGGCGCAACGAGAAGCATTGGACCCACTGTGGCAGCAGCTGCAGGAGGAGTATCCGGCCACTGTTGCGACCGGTGTGCCACATGAAAGAGTTGGTGCAGGTGCATGGTGTTTGGGATGAGAGATTCCGCTTTACTGTCAAGTTGAGCCAATAGGTTGCGTTCTTGCGTGGCAACATTCTTGCATACGGTGGGGGAGATGGTACGGGAGGAGGAGGCAGGGAGGGCGTAGGCGGCGACTATGGCTTCGGTGAGGGGGATGCCTCGATGTCGGACTTTTACAGCTACGGGTGAAGCGGCGTGGCACCCATCCGAACAGTTGCATCAGTGGAGCGGTGACCCATTAATTGACAGGTGGTTAGCAGTCATGTCACCCAACTCGCTAGCAATTGCGCGCGTGGTGGTGCGTCTGTGGGCGACACACTATTGTTTAACCGGCGCTGTCGCGAGGAAGAAGTTGCCAATTCCCTCCCACGCTAGCGGTTGTATATGCAACAACCTCCAAACGAGACCTCCACACCCTTCAAATTTGGAAATGAAGAGCTCGTTTATGGCGTGAGCTCCATAAATTACGCGATCTAGTACATATGACGATTTTGCTATTGTGCCATTTTGGGCCAATCGTCATACTGACAGTTATTATCTTGATCGTGGTCATGCGGTGACTCTGCGAGAGTTGCTCTAAGCGCCTTTGCTAGTGTCTTTACTTGTGTCAATGTGATCTATTATACGAACTTAGGGCTTACTTGTGTGTCTGGTTTGTGCATATATTGAGCCTGTTGTGAGAAATGATCACAACACAGTTCGAGACACTTACCCGTGTCAATGTGATGTACTATAAGAATTTAGATTTGATCTAAGCACCTTTGCTCTTTGCTAGTGTCGATGTTTTTTGAATTTAATTTTTGTATAGGGGGCACCTGGGTGCTCCACACCCCTATATGAACACAAATTCCAGGGTTTTGGGATATGAAACCTAGGTGCCCAATCTACTCTCGTATGAAATTTCGTGAAAAATACCAGGAAACATATCCGTGGCAAAAAAGACAAAAAATTCCTATGTACATCAAAAACTGTTTTGATGAATTTTAGTTCATACTGTATTTTCTTCGCCACGGATACATTTCTGGTATTTTTCTATGAAACTTGATACGGGAGTAGGTTGGGCACCCAATTTTGAGATCCCAAGATTTCAGTTTTTCTAAATTTTCCTTGTATTCTTTTGAAGTTAATTTTCATGTAGAGAGTGGAGCATCGAGGTGCTCTGTGTATTTTCCCTTGTTCGTGTGCCTAGTTTGTGCCTATATTGAGCCGGTTGTGACAAATGATCACAACAAAGTCCAGAGAAGTTATGTCAAGAAATAGCAATTTGTTTATTGAACACCTTTGAAGTAAAATGACAACCTAGTACCTAATACTGGTGATATATCTTGATGTGAATGCATGTGCATGTGCATGTTTACATCGTAATAAAGTGGTAACAACGTTCCTAGTACTCATTATCTCAACTAAAGACTAGCAGATGTACAGTGCACTGGTATTAATTCCTTCGGTATATATGCGATAGTACTTGAGAACGGACGTTTGGCTCTCGGCCTCCATGGAGAGCTTTTCCTTAAAAAAAATCAAAAATCAAAGTTTTCAGTTTTAGAAAATTCTGAAAAAAAAAATTGTGCATGTAAACAAGGATGTATGTGTATGTGTGTAAAATTTCATGATGAAATATGTTGAAACGTGACTTGTACAAAAAAGACAAATTTATAGCCTGGGAGGATGAATAGTATCATGTATTAAAAAGCCCAGATTTGACTTTTTTGCATAGCCCTCATTTCAACGCATTTTGCCCTGAAAATTTACACACATGTGTGTTATGCCTCCATGTATATTTGTATATTTTTTCAGAATTTTTTACACATAGAAAATATGAAATTTGACAAATTTGTAATTTTTCAAAACTGAGCTCCATGGAGCTCGGCCTCCAAAAGCAATATTCGACAGTACTTCCTGAACATACGAGTGTCCTATACTATAATAACAAGTAAAAATGATTCGGAAAGAAAATTTTGTTTGAGAAAAAAACCCAAAAGGAAAAAGAACAGTGTTAAACCCAAGGGATGGAGATGGAGTCATAGTACTTGGGAAATATTCGAAAAGTGATGCGTAAACTAAGGATTGGACAGATAAACTTGAGGCAAGAGACGCTGAAGTCTTGGTAACTAGCTAGACTAACAACACTTTGTGAATTATTAATGGTTTACGTTCACTATTATGTGTATTACGTGAGGTCAAAATTTAAAAAAATGGTTTTAGATATTTTGTTTTTTTGGCACAAATAAACCGACCACCATTAAAAACCTAAACCGACAGCCTCATGGGTTGGGTTTTTCAAACTATGGGATGGAACCCGGCTGGCCCGCAGCAAAATCCAAATGTCCAAACAAGGAAGATACCACCCGTCTCGCCTGCGTCCGCGCGCTGCCGCCTTGAGGTCACTGGGGTGAGGTCAGTGGGGAGGGTGGTGACTGGCGATCGAGAGCGCCGGGCGCGCGGTGCTGGCCGCTAGCTTTCGGTTCCGCAAGGAAACAAAAAGCGGCCGTGGCTCCGCCCCCGCCCCGGCACCCGCATCCATCCACGGCGGCACGCATGCAGGAGCACGTCTGTATTGTATGCATGTATGCAGGCACGCAAAGGGTTCGCATGCGTCCAAGCTTCTCGTCGGGCGGGAGCTGCCCTCGGAACGGCGCTTCGACCGATGCTAGCTTTTCACCACCGTCTTTTGGCCCTAGCGGCTTGCTTGCACGAAGGCGCGCCACACCAACAATCTACCCGCATGCATTGAATCTCTGGGAAGAAAACAATCCACCACCAAACACTCCGCGCGAGGCGACAAGAAACTGCAGCAGAAGAAATGGCGGCGACCGGGAGGTGGTTGTTGGCGCCTCACTGCCCTCGTCTCCTGCTAGCCAAAGGTGCTTTCAGTGAGTGAGTGCATTCTAGAAGAGGCCGGGGGTAGTTTGCTGCCGTCCACGTTGGAGTGCACGTAAGCAATAATGTGTGTATAAACACATTTTTTTCAGAGAGTGAGTGTGTGTATACATACACGTGTGTGTGTGTGTATGACCGGTCACCCACGCAGATGTCCTGCGTTGGCCCCATGCATGGCCGCCTGGTCATGTGATAGATTTTTTTTTGAGCATCAGTACAGACACAAACGCTTATATACACGCGCATACACTCATCCCTATGAACGCACACACGCACATCCTACCCCTATGAGCATCTTCGAGAGACTGAGCCGGCATATCATCTTGAGATTTACGAAGTCACCGTAGGCGCCTCGTCGTCCCACTGAAAACGTATCGCCGGAAATTCTGAAATAAATTCAAAAATAATACGAGCACCAGGATTTGAACCCTGATGGGTTGGGGATACCACTGTCCACCTAACCAACTTAACCATAGAACCATATGAGTTGTTAATTTGCATGTATATGCACACAGTTGTGGTCCAGTCTCATCCCGGTTGTACATGTTCACGTAGTAGAGTGCGGTCTGGTACAAGTAAGCTAGCCGGGATGTTCAGCGGACAAATCTGCATCGGCGTACATACATCCAAAATCTGCTCCGATGATGACTCCTGTTCCTCTGGATTTGGCGAAAAGGCCCGAAAGATGGTTGAATGGTTAGAGAGACAATGATATCTTTTGTCTATTAAAGTTTAAGTCCTGATGCTTGTATTATTTTTAAATTTATTTTAGAATTTTCGACTATGCGTTTTTAGTAGAAGGAGACGTTCCCGTCAATGACGAGGGGCCTACGACGACTTCGTAAATTTCAAGATGATATGCATGTTCATAAAGATATGGTGTGCATATGTGTTTATAAAGATAAATGTATACGTGTATGTATAAGCATTTGCATCCGTACTGTGTTTAAAAAAGATGCAAGCTTGCCACGCACGTTGCCGGTGAGGCTTTGGGTGTATACACATAGCCTAAGCCACGTACTAGCAATGGACAGTGCCGACCGCATTCCATACCAACAAACGTGCTAAAAAAAGGAAAAGCTAAAATATACTCCCTTCGTCCCATAATATAAAAGTGTTTTTGACACGCTTTTATATTATGGGACGGAGGAAGTAGCTCCAACCAACATCCAAATATTTTGATTGCGGCAACAACAAAAATGGTCATCTGCCCTCGTGATGTCAATATAAAAGGAGCAAGTTCTGAAAATCCAACAAATCTCATCCATTCAACTGCAACTATTCGACGGTCTACGACCTTTGATGTTAGCTTTGAATATGTTTAGCGTCCTCAGCTAATTAATATCATGTCTATGGAGTAATATAGTTGTAAAAAAAATCATGTCCAACATCAACATCAATATTAACCAAGTAATCATATCATATCCAATATCAACATACAATTTATATCATGTCTAATATGAATGTGCAATATATTTAATATATTGTCTAATATTAACTACATTCTCATGCACAATTACTTTTTTTAACACAGTACAAACGCAGATGCCCACATATACGCACATACACTAAATCCTAGGAACGCACACCCTATCCCTATGAACATCTCTGAGATACTGAGCCGACACAATATCTTAAGGTTGACGAAGCCGTTACAAACACCTTCATAGTCGATGAAACATAGCTTAAACTCACATCACCAAAACGCCTGAAATAAATCCCGAAACATGCAACCACCCAGTGACGGAACTACACACCGGGCAACCTGGGCTCCGGCCTAGGGCCTAGTCCCAAATCCTATGCAGCATCCCCTTAAGAAACGTAACTAATTTTGAACAAATTTAAGGTCATAGCTTAGATCATAAGGCTCAGCCCTAGGCTTCAATGATTTTTGGGTCTGTACTTTGACCACCGATGTAAGTCTAGGACTTGAATCATGATTGATTGGTTCCACCACAAGCAACTTAACCATCTGAGCGATGCTCAATTCGTGCACATACACAATTACTACTTATAGAAAATATTCACCTAGCCTGAAATTACTTATTTCGATTTCGTTTCGTATACGTGAACTTATGAAGGGTCAAAATCTTATATTCGTTGATTACTTCTTCTCTTCGGGTTTAGAAGCCCCACCCCACTCCTACCATATATGAGTCAAATTTCAATCATAAATTTATCTAATAAAATATAAGTTATATGTGACAAAATTATATAACTAGAAACTCCTTTAGATCACGCCCAACCCCTACGGTGTTTTTTTTGCGGGAACCTAGAGTGCATTCCTATGCTTCTGAATTCCAATCATAAATAAGTACTTATACATTTTCCTTTATTAACTACAATGTATTTTTATTCCAAAGTATTTTTCAAGATCCAATACGACTTGAAGAGAACGCACGCATACCGTACACTGCGTTTAGGGATGGCAAGGGTACCCATTACCTACGTACCCTGCAAGTAAAAACCTTATTAGGATAAGGATACATGTCACATCACTAGTAGAAAACAGGGCTATGGTCCAGGCCGGCTCAGCCCATTAGTCCCGGTTCAGTCTAGAACCGGGACTAATGTGAGCATCGGTCCCGGTTCGTGCGGCTAAGGCATTAGTCCCGGTTCACTCGGGCCCTTTAGTCCCGGTTTAAGACATGAACCGGGACTAAAGGGTGCGATGACCTTTAGTCCCGGTTCGTGCCTCAAACCGGGACTAAAGATTAGACCTTTAGTCCCGGTTTGAGGCACGAATCGGGACTAATGGGGTTGAGACCTTTAGTCCCGGTTCGTGCCACGAACCGGTACTAAAGGTCCCATTTTCAAATTCTACCCCCCCCCTGGATTGCCTTTTCAGTTTTAGAAAAAACAAAAGAAAATGATGGAAATGTCAATAAAAAGAAAATAAAATAAGTTTTCCATGTGATATGTGGTCTAGTTGTTGGGAAAATTTACAAATATGAATTTCGACTTTATTTACAAAATCTCTCTGGAATTTGTAAAATGGGCATAACTTTTGCATACGAACTCGGATTAAAAAGTTTTTTATATGAAAAATCATCTACTCGAAAAGTTACATTCGATGGAGACTGCCTACGGCTTGTTTGCAAATTTGTAGAATCCTCAAATTCTAAAAGGAAAAAAAGTTATGCTCAAATTTAAGTTTTTTTTAATTTTCAGTAAATCTGGTCAAACTATGGTCAAACTACATATTCAAGAAGTATTAGTGTTACTCAATAATTATTCAAGAATATTAGTGTTATTAAATAATTATTTTTAAATTTTGGTCAAATCTGGTCAAACTATGGTCAAACTGTGGTCAAACTACTTATTCAAGAAATATTAGTGTTACTAAAAAATTATTCAAGAATATTAGTGTTATTAAATAATTATTTCACCTTTTTTGAATTTTGGTCAAATCTGGTCAAACTATGGTCAAACTATGGTCAAACTGTGGTCAAACAATGGTCAAACTACTTATTCAAGAAATATTAGTGTTACTAAAAAATTATTGTTTTTTAGAACAATAGTTTTAAACTCAAACAGTGAAATATGTGACTTCATGCTCAAGCTAAATTCCTGAGGGTTAATAGGATTGACATCTTACTATTGTCAGAAAAACAACAAGTGCAGACTTGGAAACGAGGGAGAATAGAACCCGGAAGTTAAGCGTGCTCAGGCTGGAGTAGTGAGAGGATGGGTGACCGTTTGGGAAGTTAGATAATTTGGAATGATGAGGGGTGATTAGAGATTAAATTGAGCAGTGATGAGGGGTGATTAGAGATTAGAGGTTAAAATAATTCAGAAATTTGAAAATAAAAAAAATTCAAAAAAATTTCAAAAAAAAATTCAAAAAAAATCAGAAAATTTCCTTTAGTACCGGTTGGTGTTACCAACCGGGACTAAAGGTGGACCGGCCACGTGGAGGGCCTTTAGTCCCGGTTCTGGATTGAACCGGGACTAAAGGGTCAGGGCATTAGTACCGACACTTTAGTCTCGATTCCACAACCGGGACTAAAGGCCCTTACAAACCGGGACTAAAGGCCCTTTTTCTACCAGTGCATGTCTACCCGTCTCCTATGGTCTTAGGCCATGGAGACGCGGTGGATCTCGGCCCTGGCCGGTGGGAGGGCTCCATCTCCATTTTCAAGTGTCTTTTTATGTCCGTTTAGCGTTTGTTTCCTGCACAGGAAGACGTGGCGGTGGGGGCTCCCTCAAGATAGAATAATGTTCTCACCGCCTACCGCCGTTTCGGCGGTGCGTCTAGCCTCGTCGGATGGCGTGTGGTGCTTTATCTCCGGCGAATCTCGTGGAATTCGATCATCGTTTGCCTTCGATGGATCCGAGCTTGGTTAGTTTGTGTCTGTTTGTCCGCGAGTTCGATCCTTTCGATCTACGTTTCTCTTTATCTGTGGTAGTTGTTGTTCTGGTGCGCCGGTCCTATGAGGCCTTAGCACGACGACTTCCCGACGGTTTATCACAACAAGGTTTGCCCTGTTCCCGATGAGGGAGGAGCGATGACAACAGACCTGGATGTAATGTTATTTCTGGTGTTCTTTGTATTACGTTATAGTCGATGAATACTCGTCCCCCGTGCCGCTCCCGCGAGCGGCCCGGGCAGAACCCTAGATCACCGCCGCCGCTCCCCTTTCTCGCCTTCCTTCTCCCTTGTCACCGCCAGGGGACGCCGTCGGGCAAAGCCCGTGCGTGCGTCAGCGGCGCCGGGGCTCCCTCCTCGCGAGGTTCCTGGGCGGCGTGGGACGGCCGGCCCTCGCGGCGGCGCTCGGCTCGGCGGCAGGTCGGGCCGCCGGCTGATCTGCGAGGTTCCCCTTTGATGGCGCTGTGGCTATGGCGGTGGCCTGGTCTGCGCGGGGCGGCGAGGCGCGGGCTCCTCCTCCTCCCGATCTGATGGCGCCGCGATGGCGCCGACGCTCGGGCGTGCGGCGGGGTCCGCGAGGGTGGTCAGCGTGCGACGTCTTCCTCCCCGATCTGATGGCTCCACGGTGGCGCTAGTGCTCGGGCGGCGGTTGGCTTCAGCAAGCGGTGGCGGGCGCTGGGCTCTCGACGGCGGTCCCTGTGCGCGGTCGGCGGCTCCGTCTCTCACCCGGACGTCGCGGGGGATGGCGGCGGCCCGGCGTGGCCGGCAATCTGGATGCGGTGGTGCCGGCGGCTCGCTGATCTGCCGGTACTCCAGGGTCTGCCTGATGGTGCTGGTGGTGACGACGGCCTGTGCACGAGAGTTGGATCCCTTCGAACTGATCTAGGTGAAAACTTGCCTTCGGCTTCTGCTAAGGCCGGCGGTGGCGGCGCTTTCCGTGTCGTGCCTTTCTTGAAGGCATCGTTGTGGAGAAGATCAAGGCCACTCTCTGCTTCTCTGGGGAAAACCCTAGATCGGATGATCGGATGACGGCGATGCTCGGGTATCGTTCCTCCCTTGGGGGCGTCATTCTTGGAGGTGCACACGTGCTCAAGGGACCAGGGGACGGATTCTTTGATGGAGCGGTGCTTCATCCTACACACTGATGGCGACGGATCTTGACAGCGTGGCGCGGTGCAGATTCGGAGATCGCTGTGGGAGGATGGACTCGCGTAGGAGGACGACGCTGTCGGGCGTCGTGGTGGCGTCGATGGCAGAGAGACCTGGCTCGGTTCATGCAACAGTACATCTCTGAAGAAGAATTGGTGGCAGGTGGATGTGGCGGCCTCATACCCGACAGACGTCCTGGCTGAGGAGTGCGCCAGACTGGTAGGTGCCCCATACCCAGCAGGCGTCCTGGTTGGGACCTCAGGTCTTAAATGTTTAGATTTGGTTGCGATGTCTGTTTGGTATTAGGCCGAGACTACATGCGCCCCTTCATCAATTGGATAAATGTAGCGACAGTTGTTACTTAGATGGTGGCTTTTTAGTCTAGCTGTTATAAGGTTTTGTAAGGTCTTGTGATAATAATTAATAAAGTGGTTGTATGCATCACCCAGATGCAGAGGCCGAGGGTCATCTTTCTTTTTTTATAGAAACGATTGAAAGTTTTCTCGAAAAAAATATGACTTGAAGAATAGTGTGCTTTAAGATCCAATAGGAAAGAAACATACCGCGTGACATGCATCATATTCCTGCGTTTTCGTACTATTTTCTTGTACGGTCTAAACATAGATTGAGGCATTCGCTAATGAAAGTTCTTTACACGGAAGTTCGTTGCGTACGCTCGAGATCTAGCGAGATCGAGTCTAAACTCCAACATTTTCTTCTCAGACTCAGCATCAATGCATGGCTGCACGTACGTGCATTTCATCGGCGATCAAAATTACGCTGTCATCATACCGGAGTACTCCAGCTATATGGCTAGCTAGCTTGTGTTGGCGCGCGCATTTACTCGACCCGTCAGTGGTCAGCGGACAGCGGTACTGTACGCAGGCCCGCGCAACATGCATTGTGCATGGCTTCCTTTCTGTTTCTATTTTTTTTATCGAAAAAGAAACGGTAGATATGATCCCAGCTTTGAATCCACTCATCAATTATCCGAGAATTCCGAAACACCGTACTCTCTCGTACATCTCCACTCAACGACCACGATTGATCGAGGCACGCGTGCATGCATGCATGCAAGAATGATTTGCTCCGTCCACCACGGCAAAGACAATTTAGATTGATCAATGTCATGCCCTCCCTTTTTTGCTTTTCAGAGCAGCAAAACGAGCAATCTCAATCACGTCATCCATCCTCCATTCCTCCTACTCGTTTCGACGGAGTAATATACTCTATCTTTGCAGTGGATAGAACTTTTTTCAATGTACAATCAAAGATGCTCACATACATGCACATGCATTAATTCTATGCACTTTGGAGTGTCTGTGAAGACTTTGTCAATCTCAAGATTTGATGTTGGCACAACCTCAGATGTACTTATAGGGATATAATGTGCAACACATGAATAACTACTGCATGTAAATAAAACTAAACATGAAAGTAGCTTCACATGAGGAGTTTAAAGACAACATGAGCATTCCCTGCACAACCTCAGGGTGGTGTTCCGGGACCAAAATGCATAGTTTAACACCAACGGTCAACAGTTTAACACCTAAATATTCAGTGTACTAGCCAGACAACAGGGTGATACATCTGCAACATATTTATAATTTTTGATTATTTCATTCTATTATATTATCAATCTAGTCTTTATATGTCATCTTATATTATTTTTATGGACTAACATATTAACTTAGTGCCCAGTGTCTTTTGCCAATTTCTTTGTTTCGCGGAAAAATCATATCAAACGAAGTAAACACATGAAACTTTAAGGTAATTTCTGTGGACCAGAAGAGACCCTAGAACCTTTGAAGAGAGACTAGAAGACACATGAGGATGCCACAAGCTCAAGGGACGTGCCCATGGGGGGCCATCCAGGCTTGTGGCCCCCATGGGCATCATCTTGACCTAATTCTTGACCTATAAATCTCCTAAAACTTAGAAACCCCAGGAGCGGGTCCCGAAACAATTTTATCATCGCCACAAGCCTCTATTCTTCTGCAATCCCATTTGGAAGCCTTTTTGGGTACTCTGGCGAAGGGGCAAATCATTGTGGAGGCAATCTTCATTGACCTTGCTGCCTTCATAATGATGTGTGAGTAGTTCCCACAGGACCTACGGGTTCATAGCAGTAGCTAGATGGCTTTTCATCTATTTTTATCTCCAATACAATGATCTTCGGAGATCTATTCGATGTAATTCTCGCGGTGTGTTTATTGGGATCCAATGAATTGTGGGTTTATGATCAGATTATTCATTGAAAGTATTTGAGTTGTCTCTATGATTTATTTATGTGTGATTTGATAGCCATGTATTTCTCTTCGATCTATCTATCTCTTTTGGCCAATTAGATCGATCTTCAGTGGGAGAGGTGCTTGGTAGTAAGTTCAATCTTTTAGTGTCCTTACTTTATGGCGAAAAAGTTGCAAGACACGTATTTGTAATGTTGGTACTACGGGTAAAACGATAGGGTTCGAACATATCATTTGATCTTACTTTGTCTACATTATGTCAACATGCTTCAAGCATTACTCTGTTTGTTATGAACTTAATATCTTGCGATGCATGCTAGATAGTGGTCAAGGGGTGGAGTAATAGTAGTAGATGAAAATGGATTTTCAGTCTACTTGTCTCGGACATGATGTCTATATTATATTGATCATGCCATGTTGATATGCTCATGAGAGAGATGCATCTAGTGAAACTATGGCCCCAGGGTCCATTTCCATATTTACCAAAGCCCTAAAAGTACTTGCTATATTTTTCCCTTTTATTTTATTTTATTCATTTATTTATCTACCACTATCAGATTTAATCCTTGCAATCGGTGAGAACAAGGGGATTGACAACCCTCTTGCCTTCGTTGGGTGCAAGAATTTGCTCTGTGTGTGCAGGTACCGCTTATCTTGTTTGCGTGGTGTCTCCTACTGGTTCGATAAACATGGGTTCTTAACCGAGGGAAATACTATCTTCTACTATACATCACCCTTCCTCTTCAGGGATCACAAGTAGCATAGGGATTTGTAAACTTCAGAGACTGAAATCAAATGGGCATTGGCAGACGAATGCATGGGGCATCTATAGGAGACAATGGTGGAGTTCCGGGCGCCATATATCTGGACTTTGAACCCGAGGTTGTAGAGCTTGAACATGAGGAGGTCACCATGGATGATTTTATGCTTGCGGTAGAAGTAGTCCCACCCCCTGTCGAGCACAATCTGGTCCCTAAACCTCTCCACTAGCACATAGTAGTCGCACTCTTGGTTACCAACAGCTTGCCCACACGTGGGAGGGGCGTGTAGATCCATCTCTTGATTAGTGGCTGGAATGGCTTAGGGATGACGAGCATGGCAATGTCCTTGGCGTTGTCGGTTCGCACAAAAAACTATGAGGCTCAAGGGGTGCGGTCTCATGGCCAAGCCTTGTACATAGCCCCAGCGTCGACATGGGCTTCTTCATCTCCAAGATCCTCTTCAGCACCTTCACCCTCTTGTACCACTTTGTTGTGCGGGATTCAGTAGTTAGTACTTTGCTTTACCATATGAAAGACATTGTACAATGATCAATGCAATAACCCAATGGTAGTGGCCATGATTAGCGCGATGATCAAGCCTTTGCCCAATGACAATGGCCATGATCAATGCACTGATTATGCCTTTTCCCAATGGCTTTGGGCATCATCAATGCACATATCAAGCCTATGCCCAATGGCAATGACATTATCAGTGCACTGATCAAGCCTTATGCCCAGTGGCATTGTCCATGATCAATGCAAAATTGACCTACTAGCATGTACAATTGTCCTACTAGCATGCACATTTGTCCTACTCAGATCATAGATATACACCACTATCAAACATTCATATTAAACTTGCACTGATCAAACATGCATGCAACAAATGCTGCTCATAGTAAATGCATGCATCTAATCACATAGTAGGCTAACAATCTGAGCAAAGTTGCTAGCAAAAGAGCATTGGGGCAAAAATACACGATAGAGCATGGAGGCATTGGATCCGATTCGAATCGAATCGGTTGTATTCGCAATGCATCTGATTCGATTCTAATAGAATCATAGCAGAAGACCCTAACCTCTGAGGAATGGGCGGAGATGCTTACTAGTTGCGGAGGCAACACACGTGTATAGATCCCGCTAATCGAGGTGGACAAAAGCCAGATGGGTAGGAGAGTGAAAGCACATCCACTCCCTTGGTGGTTTTGGTAATTCATGTCAA
Organism: Triticum aestivum; assembly: GCF_018294505.1. Lineage (NCBI taxonomy): Eukaryota > Viridiplantae > Streptophyta > Magnoliopsida > Poales > Poaceae > Triticum > Triticum aestivum. The sequence goes on along the minus strand of NC_057806.1, from coordinate 318,805,413 downwards.
CATACATGATGTTGGACTAATGTTTTCCTTGAGTATATTTCAAGATAAGTTCAACTCAGGCAAACCTTTGGAATGTGAAGTGGACCCCTCAAGATGTTAAGGACCACTATTGGGAAAGCCTCAAGACTCTCCATTTTCTATTTAAGTGATCCAAGATCATATTGTGTCTATAGGAAAGCCAATTACACCTATAAAGGATGGTGGGGTACCCGCATATCCCTGGGGTCCTCGCGCGTGAAGAGAGGCTCTTGGTCGTCCGCCGCGGCTTGCATTAGGAGCCACTCGGGATTGCTTGAGCCGTTCGATGTGCCCGGGCGGCTCGTGCCCGGGCGACCCAGCTGGAGGGTCCATGACGGGTGGACCGTGTGCCATCCCGGGTCTACTCTCATTGAGCAGCTCTGGGCGCGTCGGCGATGTCCCTCTCGATCCATGACAAGTAGACCGCTGGGTGCACCTGGGGCCACCATCATGGACCTCCCAGCTGGGTCATCGATGCTCCACGCAGTGTCCCGCATGCGAAGGCATAGCTAGGCCAGGCTGTCGGCGTCCTCGGGGTGTGCTGGGCCGGTCCATTTGCGACAGTTGTGTGTGTACCGCGCCTGCCTTCAGGCTGTCCACGACATCGACACGTACATTAGGACGGATGTCAATGTCAGGCGCTTATGACACACAAGTATAGGAATCACAACAGTCTTCAAGGGAAATGCTTCAACTCAAATTTATTTATACAACACAAGGGCAGCCAGAGAATATTTATAAACTTCAGAAGTTGAGTTGTCAATTCAACCACACTTGGAGAGATAACTTGCTTATGGCAATTTATTAGTAAAATAGTAATACGACAATAGTAGTGATAGTAGTAGTAACAAAAATAGTAGCAGGATTGCAAAGGAGTGGCAAAGTGCAGTAGTAGTTGTTGTAACGGAAACTATAGCAGCGACAACATAGGCATGGAGTAAGCGATGAGGTATTCATATGAGATTCAATATGCAACGGTCATAACCTAGAGCGATACAAATTAGCTCCAATTCATCAATGATATGTAGGCATGCATTCCATAAATAGTCATACCTCATACGTGCTTGCGATAAGAACTTGCGTAACATATTTTGTCCTACCCTTCCGTGGAATTGAGGTCCTAATGGAAACTAAGGGTAATTAAGGCGCTCCTTTTAATAGAGAACCGAAAAAAGCATTAACAGATAGTGGATACATGTAACCCTCAAGTTAAAGTCATCCCCATCGATATACCAATTATTGTCACCTTGGGGTATAGGGTTCAGAATGATAACATGTGCATACAAATTGTAAGTAAGATCAAGAACACAAATATATTCATCAAAATGGCATAGGTTCAGATCTAAAATCATAGCACTCGGGCCCTAGTGACAAGGTTTAAGCATAGCGAAGTTATAGCTCAAGCCGAGCATTAAACCCGATACCCAGCCCTGAACCCAAAGTACTCGAACCCGAACCCGAAAAACCCAAGCACCTGCTTGGGTAAAAACTTCAGAAACCCAAAGTTTGTTAAGAAATTTCGGGTTTGTACTACCGGTACCCGAAAACCCTAAATTACATAGGTAAACTTAGCCGAGCCAGCACTTATCCGCACTATCCCAGTCCATCGGACCAAAAGCCCATTGTTACACCGCACGCCTACCTCCTCCCTTGATTGGTAAGCCCACAAGCACACGCACACAACCGCACAGGGAGCCTCACATGATAGACGAAGTCACGCACAACCCCATCCCAATCTCCGTCCTGACCTAGCCACCGCCAGGCAGCAGCGACGCAGTCGACGCCTCCTCCATTCCACGCATCTTGTCGACCTCGCTTGAGAGAGATAAGGAGCAGCACCGTGCCACCCCTTCCCCGTTCCTAGACAACACGCCATGAGCAGCGCTGCCTCAACCCCTTCCTCTGTTACTTGACGACACACACTGAGCATCATCGTGCCGATCCCCTTCCTCCATTACTCAACAACGAACAATTCCGACACACACTGGCTTCCTTCATTTCCAGCCAGCTGTGAGTAATTGGCAGCATCGATCTTCAGCCCAAGTCTGCATTGAAGTGTAGGATCTTCGAGGCGTTGTTCCTATTCGGGTAAATAGGGGAAACCCAAACCCGAACCTAAAATTTCTAGCACCTGAAATGTCAGGTTTCGATTTTTTTGGGCAAATTCAAGTATCTGACGTAGAAACCCAAATTAAAAAGAGTCGAATAACCCGACCTAAAATTCCGGGTAAACCCAAATGCCCAGGCCGAGTCGTAGCAACACCAATCTCGGGACATGGTGGATACTAGGGATCAAGCCCTAACAAATCTGACAATGATTACATAATAAATCTCATCAAAAACCCATTACCACCATATGACTACAGAAGAGTTGCTCACACATGGATGTGAACATCATGAAATTGTTGGTGGAGAAGGGTTGATGGTGAAGACGTGACGGATACCTCTCTCCGGAGCCAAAAACGGACTCCAGATCAGGGCTCCCGATAAAGAACATGAGGTGCCAGCGACTTCGTATCATAAAATTTGGTGATAACATTTTGTGATTATTTTGGAGGATATGGGAATTTATAGCGTTGTAATCAGGTCAAGGCGGTGCCCAGGGGCCCCACATGGGCAGGTAACGCGCCTTAGGGGTGGCTGTGCCACCTGGCCGTGTGGTGGTCTAGTGCCCCAGTACTTCTTCGCTCCAAACATCCTTATCTATTCCAAAATAATTCTGCTAAAATTCCCGTCCAATTCCAAACACTTTTATTTCTGCACAAAAACAACACCATGGTAGTTCTACTGAAAACACCGTCAGTCTAGGTTAGTTTAATCGAAATTATGCAAATTAGAGGTTGGAACAAGAGCAATAGTGCTTGGAAAAGTAGATACGTTGGAGACGTATCAACTCCCGCAAGCTTAACTCATTGCTTGTTGATACGTCTCCAACGCATCAACAATTTGAAGTATTCACGCTATATTTACTCAATTAGATATGGTTTGCTGCACTTTTATATTAACTTATGGACTAACTTATTAATTTAGTGCCCAATGACAATTCTTGTTTTTTGTTTCGGAGAAAATCCATATCTAGGAAGGTCCAAACACGTTGAAAAATTATGATGATTTTTTATGGAATATATGTGATTTTTGGGAAAAAGAATCAACACAAGATGGTCCTTGAGTGTCCCACAAGCCAGGCTGGGGTGCCCTACCCCTAGGGAGCCCCCTGACTTGTGGGGAGCCCTTATGTCAGATGGATCTCTCCTTCAGCCGTAAGGAAGCTAATTGCCGGAGGAAAATCCACTCAATTGGACTTACAGAACTCCTGCTATATAAGAATGATTTTCAGCCAGAAAAAAGATGCGAAAAACAAAAGACAAAAGAGAGAACTAATATAGGGGAGATTTCCTTCTCTCGACGGAGGGCCAAGGAAGAAGAAGGAGGGGCCCTCCCCCTCTTCTTCAGTGGCACAGGGACGCCGCCAGGGACATCTCCGTCATCACCATCACCACCAACCTCTCCTCTGTTCTCATGATGATGTGCGAGTAGTTCATCCTCGATACTAAGGGTATGTACTAGTAGCTATGTGTTGGATCTCTCTCTCTCCCATGTTCTTGATGGATTCTGATATTTATGTATCATGATCTTTGATACGTCTCCAATATATCTATAATTTTTTATTGCTCCATGCTATATTATCTTCTATTTTAGACATTATTGGGCTTTATTATACACTTTTATATTATTTTTGGGACTAACGTACTAACCGGAGGCCAGCCCAGAATTGCTGTTTTTTTCCCTATTTTAGGGTTTCGAAGAAAAGAATATCAAACGGAGTCCAAACGGAATGAAACCTCCGGGAACGTGATTTTTGGAACGAACAAGATCCAGGAGACTTGGACCCGACGTCAAGCAACCAACAGGGAAGCCACGAGGTAGGGGGGCGTGCCTCCCCCCCAGGCGCACCCTCCACCCTCGTGGGCCCCCTGTTGCTCCACCGACGTACTTCTTCCTCCTATATATACCTATGTACCCCCCAAACGATCAGATACGGAGCCAAAACCCTAATTCCACCGTCGTAACTTCCTGTATCCACGAGATCCCATCTTGGGGCCTGTTCCGGAGCTCCGCTGAAGGGGCATCGATCACGGAGGGCTTCTACATCAACACCATAGCCTCTCCGATGAAGTGTGAATAGTTTACCTCAGACCTTCGGGTCCATAGTTATTAGCTAGATGACTTCTTCTCTCTTTTTGGATCTCAATACAAAGTTCTCCCCCTCTCTTGTGGAGATCTATTCGATGTAATCTTCTTTTGCGGTGTGTTTGTTGAGATCGATGAATTGTGGGTTTATGATCAAGTTTATCTATGAACAATATTTGAATCTTCTCTGAATTCTTTTATGTATGATTGGTTATCTTTGCAAGTCTCTTTGAATTATCAGTTTGGTTTGGCCTACTAGATTGATCCTTCTTGCAATGGGAGAAGTGCTTAGCTTTGGGTTCAATCTTGCGGTGCCCTTTCCCAGTGACAGTAGGGGCAGCAAGGCGTGTATTGTATTGTTGCCATCAAGGATAACAAGATGGGGTTTTCACCATATTGCATGAGTTTATCCCTCTACATCATGTCATCTTGCTTAAAGCGTTACTCTGTTCTCTTGAACTTAATACTCTAGATGCATGCTGTGTTGGGGATCGTTGCAGAAATTAAAAAATTTCTATGCATCACCAAGATCAATCTATGGAGTAACTAGCAACGATAGAGAGGGGAGTGCATCTTCATACCCTTGAAGATCGCGAGTCAGAAGCGTTGCAAGAACACGGTTGGAGGAGTCGTACACGTAGCGATTCAGATCGTGGCCGAATCTGATCTAAGCACCGAACAACGGTGCCTCCGCGTTCAACACACGTGCAGCCTTGTGACGTCTCCCGCGCCTTGATCCAGCAAGGAGGAGGGAGATGTTGAGGAAGAAGGCTCTAACAGCAGCACGACAGCGTGGTGGTGATGGAGTGGCAGTTCTCCGGCAGGGCTTCGCCAAGCTCACGCGGAGGAGGAGAGGTGTTGGGGAGGGGAGGGGCTGTGCCTTGGATGTGGTGCTGCAGCCCTCCCCTCTCCCCTCTATTTATAGGGACAAGGGGGAAGGGGGGCGGCCCCTCTAGATGAGATCTAGAGGGGGCGGCGGCCAAGGGGGAGGGGGCTTGCCCCCCAAGCAAGGGTGGCGCCCCCCCCTTAGGGTTCCCCCCAAGCAAGGGTGGCGCCCATCCCACTAGGGGCTGGTTCCCTTCCACCTACAACCCGTAAGGCCCTCCGGGGCAGGTGGACCCTCTCGGTGGACCCCCGGAACCCCTCCAGTGGTCCCGGTACAATACCGGCATACCCTCGAATATTTCCGGTGACCGTATGATGACTTCCCATATATAAATCTTCACCTCCGGACTATTCCAAAACTCCTCGTGACATCCGGGATATCATCCGGGACTCCGAACAACATTCGGTAATCACATACAAATCTTCCTAATAACCCTAGCGTCATCGAACCTTAGGTGTGTAGACCCTACGGGTTCGGGAACCATGCAGACATGACCGAGACAACTCTCCGGCTAATAACCAACAGCGGGATCTGGATACCCATGTTGGATCCCACATGTTCCACGATGATCTCATCGGATGAACCACGATGTCGAGGATTCAAGCAATCCCATATACAAGTCCCTTTGTCAATTGGTACGTTACTTGCCCGAGATTCGATCGTCGGTATCCCAATACCTCGTTCAATCTCGTTACCGGCAAGTCACTTTACTCGTTCCGTAACACATCATCCCGTGACCAACCCTTTAGTCACATTGAGCTCATTACGATGATGTCTTACCGAGTGGGCCCAGAGATACCTCTCCTTCATACGGAGTGACAAATCCCAGTCTTGATTCGTGCCAACCCAACAGACACTTTGGGAGATACCCATAGTGCACCTTTATAGCCACCCAGGTATGTTGTGACGTTTGGCACACCCACAGTATTCCTATAGTATCCGGGAGTTGCACAATCTCATGGTCTAAGGAAAAGATACTTGACATTAGAAAAGCTCTAGTAGACGAACTACACGATCTTGTGCTATGCTTAGGATTGGGTCTTGTCCGTCACATCTTTCCCCTAATGATGTGATCCCATTATCAATGATATCCAATGTCCATAGTCAGGAAACCATGACCATCTATTGATTAACGAGTTAGTCAACTAGAGGCTCACTAGGGACATTGTTGGTCTATGTATTCACACATGTATCACGATTTCCGGATAATACAATTATAGCATGAACAATTGACAATTATCATGAACAAGGAAATATAATAATAATCGTTTTATTATTGCCTCTAGGGTATATTTCCAACATGCTAGATAGCGGTCAATGTGTGGAGTAATAGTAGTAGATGCAGGCAGGAGTCGGTCTACTTTTCTTGGACGTGATGCCTATATACATGATCATACCTAGATATTCTCATAACTATGCTCAGTTCTGTCAATTGCTCAACAGTAATTTGTTCACCCACCGTAAAATACTTATGCTCTTGAGAGAAGCCACTAGTGAAACCTATGGCCCCCGGGTCTATCTTCATCATATTAATCTTCCAACACTTAGTTATTTCCTTTGATTTTTACTTTGCTTTTATTTTACTTTGCATCTTTATCATAAAAATACCAAAAATATTATCTTATCATATCTATCAGATCTCACTCTCGTAAGTGACCGTGAAGGGATTGACAACCCCTTATTGCGTTGGTTGCGAGGATTTATTTGTTTTGTGTAGGTGCGAGGGACTGGTGCGTAGCCTTCTACTGGATTGATACCTTGGTTCTCGAAAACTGAGGGAAATACTTCGCTACTTTGCTGCACCGAAAACCAACGCAAGTGCTCAAGAGGTAGCAATCTTTGTTAATAAAGTTGGATCACATGATGTTCACCACCCTCTCTTATTTTTGTGGGGAATTGAGTCTTGCGCTTTAAGGTTTCTTTATGTTGCATTGAATACTTTCGATTTGAGATCGCTTGATGCATGTCTAACTCGTGGATACCCGTGGTGACATTGGGGTACTCTAGGTGACATAAGGGTTGAACGATATGTATCATATGGTGTTGTCATGGTAAGATCACTAGGACAAAATGTGACACTATGGGGGTGGTTCAATAGATTGATTGGAAACACAAATTTGAGGTGGTTTGCTATCTACGCGATTTCATCCTATTTTCTCCGATAGAAATAGAAGATTTTGAGTGATTCTTTGCTACAGTTTGAGGGATTATCATGTGGCTCAATTATTTTAATGATGTTGAGAGATTGCACAAGTGAAAGTATGAACCCTAGGTCTTGTTTCTAAGCATTGAGACACTATTTTCACACACTTTTGTAACTGATTACCTTGATATTTTTATTTGTTCAGATTTCAAAAACCTATTTTGTCATCATATTATACATCTTTGTATTTTGATTTCTTGATTGTTTGAGACAGAATCATATTCATCCTACACCTCCCTCGGATTGATAAATCTTAGGTCATCCACTCGAGGAAATTTTTCTACTGTCTGACAAAACTTTGTGCTTGGAGGCCCAGCAAAGTCTACAAGAATAAAGTTGCTTAGTAGACATTAGTCGTCCTCAAGCAATTCCATTGACAAACTCAAAGTGATTAGGAAAAACTTTTACAAACTCATTTGCTTTTGTTGATGCACATAAATTTATCTAGTGATCAGATCGGAGCAAAGATCATAGAGTAACCATATATATGATAATACTTACCAGCCACATTTACTCACATCAATAACATAATCAACAAGTGAATAATAATAATAATATATCTCAAATATCAACACTTTGTCAAAACGACCATAGTATAATATGATAGAATGTTATCTTGCTAGTCCTTTCTAAGACCGCAAAACATAAATGCAGAGCACCTTTGAAGTTCAAGTACCGACTAAACAATGTAATTCAGCGTAGAAAATTGATACACCTCCATCGTATCTACTTTTCCAAACACTTTTGCTCTTCTTTTGGACTCTAATTTGCATAATTTGAATGGAACTAACCCAGATTGACATTATTTTAGTACAACTACAATGACGGGTTTTTCGTGCAAAAATAAAAGTTCTCGGAATCAGGCGAAATTTTTTGGAGATTTTTTATGGAATAAAAGAAAAATACTGGAACGAAGATCCACTGGAGGGGGGCCACCTGTTGCCCGCAAGGCAACAAGGCGCAGCCACCCCTGGGCGCGCCCTGTTACCTTGTGGGGCCCATGAGGCTTCGCTAACCATAATCTTAACTCAACAAATACCGTCTTCCTGAGAAAAAATAGGAGAAGAAGTTTCATCACGTTTTCTGATACGGAGCCGCCGCCACCTCATGTTCTTCATCAGGAGGGCTGAACTGGAGTCAGTTCGGGGCTCCACTGAGGGGGATTCGTCGCCATCAGCATACCAACCCTTCTTCATCAACAACTTCATGACGCTCACCAGTGAGTAATTCCTTCGTAGGCTTGTTAGAAGGTGATGGAGTTGGATGAGATTTGTCATGTAATCAAGTCAATCTGTTAGGGCTTGATCCCTAGTATCCACTATGTTCTGAGATCTATGTTGCTATGACTTTGCTATGCTTAATGATTGTCATTAGGGCCCAAGTGCCATGATTTCAGATTTGAACCCTCTATGTTTTCATGAATATATTTGAGTTCTTGATCCTATTTGGTAGTTATATGTACTTGTTATTGTTCTGATCCGTTGACCCCAAAGTGACAATACTTGGGATACTCTCTGGGATGACTGTAAGTCGAGGAGTTCATGTATTCACCATATGTTAATGCTCTGTTCCAGTTCTCTATTAAAAGGAGGCCTTAATATCCCTTAGTTTTCTTATGGACCCCGCTACCATGGGAGGGTAGGACAAAAGATGTCATGCAAGTTCTTATTATAAGCACGTATGACTATATACGGAATACATGCCTACATTACATTGTTAAATTGGAGTTGTTGATTATCGCTCTAGGTTGTGACTGTTATATGATAAATGTCATCCAACACAAATATCCATTGCTGATCCAATGCCTACGCTTTTCTTATATTGATCTTTACTAAATTACTACCATTGCTGCTGCTGTTACAATCGCTACAAAACTACATTACTATTACTACTGTTACTACTGCTATCAAACTATCATATTACTGTGCTACTAAACACTTTGTTTAGTTCTCCAGGTGTGGTTGAATTGACAACTCAACTACTAATACTCATAAATATTCTTTGGCTGCCCTTCTCTTGAATCAATAAATTTGGGTGAAATACTACCCTCGAAGACTGTTGCGATCCCCTATACTTGTGGGTTATCAAAAATATCCAGTCATGCTCCTCCAATATTTAGTAGACCCAACGCATGTTAAACTAAGAACGAATATAATGCTCTCTATGTTGGTGCTTGAATAAGAAGGTGATGATTCAAGAAAAATAAAAATATCAATAAAGTAAAAGGACAACCCTTCACAGAGGGAAGCGTAGATTTGCAATGTATGAGAGATCACTGGTTAAAATTGAGATAATTTTATTTTAAGACGTGTACTTTTCCTGTCAACGTTTTACAACAAATATTTCCAATATCTTCCATGCTAAACACATTAATGGTGGTTCACATGCTTTTATACTCCCCTTCCACTGTACTAATACAAACAATGTCTAGTTGAATCAATAGATGTCTGCTAACTTTCAAGTTTTTAGAGGAGTGTTTTTATAAATAATATAGGACTTGACATCCTTATTATGAGCCTCCCTCATAAATTTGACAAGTCAGCAAACTCTCGTCATGACTGAAACACACTTAGCATGGAATATATTGAATACATCCACCTCTGCATGCATTGTACGGGCACACAAAACAGATGTCCATTTGATGATTTAGAGGTGGCACATGAAAATTTACTTGGAATGACAGAGGGATACTATATGTATGAGGATATAGTGGACTATTTATGGCATTACTTTGTTATTAGATTTGGATGCACAAGTATTATTTCCGCTTAGTATAGGTGAAAGCTAGCAATGACTAGGAAGCAACCAACTAGAGAGCGAAAACGGTCATAATCATGCATTTTTAATAAACAACATTGAACAGTAGCACATTGAGGATATAAACACGTGAACATAAATATCATAGAGGCAACATTGGATTTGAAACAATTACATGCACAAACAAGTGCCAAGTCAAGCCACTTAAATAAAAAATTAGAGGAGGATACTATCCTAACATACCGAATCATAATCAATTTAATGCATGTTGACACCCAGGATAGCATATTATCAATTCCTAGCTAATTAAGCATGTCATAAGAAAACATAAACTTAATTATCATCACACACATGTTTATCCATAATATACTGAAACAAGATGACTAAGATAAATGTATAAAAAAAATTAGAGTTCATACTAGCTTTTCTTCACCACAACCACTTCATTAACTAATCATCATTATTGTTTTTCACTTGCACGATCGAATGATCTGCAAAATAAATAATATAGTGCACATGTCGCCGTGGACAGTGGCGAAGCCACATGTTGACTGTGTAGTTAACTGACTACACATGTTTGTGAAAAAGCATCATATATAGGCACAAACCATGCAAAAAATAGAAAGAAGTGCATATTACACCCCCCAACTCTATCCCTAGTCTAATATACACCCCCAACTCCAATACCGTCTAATATACACCCCAACTCTTAAAACTGGCCATAATTCAACCCTCCCCTCCCTGTTGACCGGTTTTGATCCAGTTTGACCGGTTTTGACTGAGTGAACAGTAAACATAAAATGTTCCAAGTTTTTTTTGAAAACATTCAAAAAATACTTGAGATGTTACATCCATAAATACTTTTTTTGAAAAAATTCAAAAATGTTCCAAGTTTTTTTCATCGTGTGAACAGTAAATTAAAAAAAATTCACCTTTTCAGCATGTTTGGACACCTGAGTAAATTCGAGATGTCCGTAAATTCGATTTTTTTTTCAAAATTTCAGCTTGGTGAACAGTAAAATCAATTTAACCCTTTTTTGCATGGATGATGTTTGAGCGCGTGGTGATTTTTTTTGGATTTTTTCATGAATTACTATTCACCATGCTGAAAATTTTGAATTTTTTTCGAATTTACGGACATCTCAAATTTACTCAGGTGTCCAAACATGCTGAAAAGGTGATTTTTTTTTGAATTTACTGTTCATGCAGTGAAAAAACTTGGAACTTTTTGAATTTTGTCAAAAAAAATATTTTTTTTGTTTTTACTGTTCACTCAAGTCAAAACCGGTCAAACTGGGTCAAAACCGGTCAACAGGGAGGGGAGGGTTGAATTCTAGCCGGTTTTGAGAGTTGGGGTGTATTCTAGACGGTATTGGAGTTGAGGGGTGTATATTAGACTAGGGCTAGAGTTGGGGGTGTAATATGCACTTCTCTCCAAAAAATAATACAAAATTCATAGAAATACATAGATCTTGACTACACAACATTGAGTTGACTACACATGATTAAAATCCTGGCACCGCCACTGGCCGTGGACTAGAATTTGTGAACACTATGTATGATAGGACATGGAAAGTTTTGGTCTTTCATTAGTTCAATGATAAAGCACATAAGAGTCAATTTGGAAATTCTTTTTGTTGTCTTCTAATACATCTCATGCATATCTATATTTTTATTGTTAAATGCTATTATGATACCATTTTATCACAATTTATATTATTTTTTGGGACTAACCTTTTAATTTAGTGCCTAGTGTGACTTCATGTATTCTACTTGTTTTTGGTTTCACTTGAAATGAATATCTACGGAGGTCAACATACATTGCCGATTTAACATGATTTTTTGGGCAACAAGAAACACTAGAAGCTTCAGGAAGCATCGAGGGGCCCCACAAGTCGGTCACAAGAGCAGGTGGCGCGGCAAGGACCCGGTCTTGTGGCCCCCTGGTTACCACCTTAGTCCAATTCCACTGCCATAATTCCATATAAATACAAAAAAACTCTATCGTACCTCAAGAAGAATTTTATCGCCACCACAAGTCTCTTTATTGAAGAGATCCCATCTGGAGACCTCTTTCAGTGTTCTGCCGGAGGGGGAAGCCATTTCCGAGAGGCTCTCCATCATTCTTGCTGCCTCGATGACTATGTGTGAGTAGTTCCTTCAGACCTACAGTTCCATAGTAGTAGCTAGTGTTGGAAATATGCCCTAGAGGCAATAATAAATTGATTATTATTGTATTTCCTTGTTCATGATAATCGTTTATTATCCATGCTAGAATTGTATTGATAGGAAACTCAGATACATGTGTGGATACATAGACAACACCATGTCCCTAGTAAGCCTCTAGTTGACTAGCTCGTTAATCAATAGATGGTTACGGTTTCCTGACCATGGACATTGGATGCCGTTGATAACGGGATCACATCATTAGGAGAATGATGTGATGGACAAGACCCAATCCTAAGCCTAGCACAAGATCATGTAGTTCGTATGCTAAAGCTTTTCTAATGTCAAGTATCATTTCCTTAGACCATGAGATTGTGCAACTCCCGGATATCGTAGGAGTGCTTTGGGTATGCCAAACGTCACAACGTAACTGGGTGGCTATAAAGGTACACTACGGGTATCTCTGAAAGTGTCTGTTGGGTTGGCACGAATCGAGATTGGGATTTTGTCACTCCGTGTAAACGGAGAGGTATCTCTGGGCCCACTCGGTAGGACATCATCATAATGTGCACAATGTGACCAAGGGGTTGATCACGGGATGATGTGTTACGGAACGAGTAAAGAGACTTGCTGGTAACGAGATTGAACAAGGTATCGGTATACCGACGATCGAATCTCGGGCAAGTACCATACCGCTAGACAAAGGGAATTGTATACGGGATCGATTGAGTCCTTGACATCGTGGTTCATCCGATGAGATCATCGTGGAACATGTGGGAGCCAACATGGGTATCCAGATCCCGCTGTTGGTTATTGACCGGAGAATGTCTCGGTCATGTCTGCATGTCTCCCGAACCCGTAGGGTCTACACACTTAAGGTTCGATGACGCTAGGGTTATAAAGGAAGCATATATGTGGTTACTGAATGTTGTTCGGAGTCCCGGATGAGATCCCGGACATCACGAGGAGTTCCGGAATGGTCCGGAGGTAAAGATTTATATATAGGAAGTCCTGTTTCGGCCATCGGGACAAGTTTCGGTGTCATCGGTATTGTACCGGGACCACCGGAAGGGTCCCGGGGGCCCACCGGGTGGGGCCACCTGCCCCGGGGGGGCACATGGGCTGTAGGGGGTGCGCCTTGGCCTACATGGGCCAAGGGCACCAGCCCCAAGAGGCCCATGCGCCTAGGGAACCCTAGAGGGAAGAGTCCTCAAGGGGGAAGGCACCTCCGAGGTGCCTTGGGGAGGATGGACTCCTCCCCCCCTCTTAGCCGCACCTGAGCCCTTGGCGCCTCCCTCCCTCCCGTGACACCTGCTCCTCTCCCGTAGGTGCTTGGCGAAGCCCTGCAGGATTGCCACGCTCCTCCATCACCACCACGCCGTTGTGCTGCTGCTGGATGGAGTCTTCCTCAACCTCTCCCTCTCTCCTTGCTGGATCAAGGCGTGGGAGACATCGTCGAGCTGTACGTGTGTTGAACGCGGAGGTGCCGTCCGTTCGGCACTAGGATCATCGGTGATCTGAATCACGACGAGTACGACTCCATCAACCCCGTTCACTTGAACGCTTCCGCTTAGCGATCTACAAGGGTATGTAGATGCACTCCCCTTTCTACTCGTTGCTGGTCTCTCCATAGATAGATCTTGGTGATACGTAGGAAAATTTTTGAATTTCTGCTACGTTCCCCAACAGTGGCATCATGAGCTAGGTCTATTGCGTAGATTCTTTGCACGAGTAGTACACAAAGTAGTTGTGGGCGTCGATATTGTTCAATATGCTTGCCGTTACTAGTCTTATCTTGATTCGGCGGCATCGTGGGATGAAGCGGCCCGGACCAACCTTACACGTACGCTTATGTGAGACCGGTTCCACCGACAAACATGCACTAGTTGCATAAGGTGGCTGGCGGGTGTCTGTCTCTCCCAGTTTAGTCGGATCGGATTCGATGAAAAGGGTCCTTATGAAGGGTAAATAGCAATTGGCATATCATGTTGTGGTTCATGCGTAGGTAAGAAACGTTCTTTCTAGAAACCCATAGCAGCCACGTAAAACATGCAAACAACAATTAGAGGACGTCTAACTTATTTTTGCAGGGTATGCTATGTGATGTGATATGGCCAAAAAGGATGTGATGAATGATATATGTGATGTATGAGATTGATCATGTTCTTGTAATAGGAATCACGACTTGCATGTCGATGAGTATGACAACCGGCAGGAGCCATAGGAGTTGTCTTTATTTATTTGTGACCTGCGTGTCAACTTAAACGTCATGTAATTACTTTACTTTATTGCTAACCGTTAGCCATAGTAGTAGAAGTAATAGTTGGCGAGGCAAATTCATGAAGACACGATGATGGAGATCATGATGATGGAGATCATGGTGTCATGCCGGTGACGATGATGATCATGGAGCCCCGAAGATGGAGATCAAAAGGAGCAAAGTGATGATGGCCATATCATGTCACTATTTGATTGCATGTGATGTTTATCATGTTTATACATCTTATTTGCTTAGAACGACGGTAGTAAATAAGATGATCCCTTACAACAATTTCAAGAAGTGTTCTCCCCTAACTGTGCACCGTTGCGACAGTTCGTGTTTCGAAGCACCACGTGATGATCGGGTGTTAGATTCTAACGTTCACATACAACGGGTGTAAGACAGATTTACACACGCGAAACACTTAGGGTTAACTTGACGAGCCTAGCATGTACAGACATGGCCTCGGAACACGGAGACCGAAAGGTCGAGCATGAGTCGTATAGAAGATACGATCAACATGAAGATGTTGACCGATGATGACTAGTCCGTCTCACGTGATGATCGGACACGGCCTAGTTTGACTCGGATCATGTAATCACTTAGATGACTAGAGGGATGTCTATCTGAGTGGGAGTTCATAAGATGAACTTAATTATCCTGAACATAGTCAAAAGGTTTTTGCAAATTATGTCGTAGCTCACGCTATAGTTCTACTGTTTAGATATGTTCCTAGAGAAAAATTAGTTGAAAGTTGATAGTAGCAATTATGCGGACTAGGTCCGTAAACTGAGGATTGTCCTCATTGCTTCATAGAAGGCTTATGTCCTTAATGCACCGCTCAGTGTGCTGAACCCCAAACGTCGTCTCTGGATGTTGCGAACATCGGACATACACGTATTGATAACTACGTGATAGTTCAGTTAAACGGTTTAGAGTTGAGGCACCAAAGACGTTTTTGAAACATCGCGAAACATATGAGATGTTTTGAGGGCTGAAATTGGGATTTCAGGCTCGTGCCCATGTCAAGAGGTATAAGACCTCCGATGACTTTCTTAACCTGCAAACTAAGGAGAAAAGCTCAATTGTTGAGCTTGTGCTCAGATTGTCTGAGTACAACAATCATTTGAATCGAGTGGGAGTTGATCTTCCAGATAAGACAGTGATGGTTCTCCAAAGTCATTACCACCAAGCTGTTAGAGCTTCGTGATGAACTATAACATATCAGGGATAGATATGATGATCCTTGAGGTATTCGCGATGTTTGACACCGCGAAAGTAGAAATCAAGAAGGAGCATCAATTGTTGATGGTTGGTGAAACCACTAGTTTCAAGAAGGGCAAGGGCAAGAAGGGATACTTCATGAAACGGCAAATCAGCTGCTGCTCTAGTGAAGAAACCCAAGGTAAAACCCAAACCCGAGACTAAGTGCTTCTGTAATAAGGGGAACAACCACTAGAGCAGAATTACCCTAGATACTTGGTAGATAAGAAGGCTGGCAAGGTCGATAGAAGTATATTGGATATACATTGTGTTAATGTGTACTTTGCTAGTACTCCTAGTAGCACCAGGGTATTAGATACCGGTTCGGTTGCTAAGTGTTAGTAACTCGAAACAAAAGGCTACGGAATAAACGGAGACTAGCTAAAGGTGAGCTGACGATATGTGTTGGAAGTTTTTCCAAGCTTGATATGATCAAGCATCGCACGCTCCCTCTACCAAAGAGATTGGTGTTAAACCTAAATAATTGTTATTTGGTGTTTGCGTTGAGCATAGACATGATTGGATTACGTCTATCGCAATACGGTTATTCATTTAAGGAGAATAATGGTTACTCTGTTTATTTGAATAATACCTTCAATGGTCTTACACCTAAAATGAATGGTTTATTAAATCTCGATCGTAGTGATACACATGTTCATGCCAAAAGATAGTAATGATAGTACCACCTACTTGTGGCACTGCCACGTAAGTCATATCGGTATAAAACGCATGAAGAAGCTCCATATTGATGGATCTTTGGGCTCACTCGTTTTTGAAAAGTTTGAGACATGCGAACCATGTCTATTGGTGTATATGCATGAAGAAACTCCATGCAAATGGACCGTTTTGACTCACTTGATTTTGAATCACTTGGGACATGCAAATCATACCACACGGGCAAGATGACTGAAGAGCCTCGTTTTCAGTAAGATGGAACAAGATAGCAACTTGTTGGAAGTAACACATTTTGATGTGTGCAGTCCAATGAGTGCTGAGGCATGCAGTGAATATCGTTATGTTCTTACTTCACAGATGATTCGAGTAGATGTTGAGTATATTTACTTGATGAATCACGAGTCTGAATTATTGAAAGGTTCAAGTAATTTCAGTGTGAAGTTGAAAGATCGTCGTGACAAGAGGATAAAATATCTATGATATGATCATAGAGATGAATATCTGAATCACGAGTTTGGCACAGAATTAAGACATTGTGGAAATTGTTTCACAACTGATACAGCCTGGAACACCATAGTGTGATGGTGTGTCCAAACATCATAACTGCACCCTATTGGATATGATGCATACCATGATGTCTCTTATCGAAGTACCACTATAGTTTATGGGTTAGGCATTAGAGACAACCACATTCACTTTAAATAGGGCACCACGTAATTCCGTTGAGATGACACCGTATGAATTATGGTTTAGAGAAACCTAAGCTGTCATTTCTTAGAAGTTTGGGGCTGCGATGCTTATGTGGAAAGGTTTCAGGCTGATAAGCTCGAACCCAAAGCGGATAAATGCATCTTCATAGGACACCCAAAACAGTTGGGTATACCTCCTGTCTCAGATTCGAAAGCAATAAGGGATTGTTTCTAGAATCGGGTCCTTTCTCGAGGAAAAGTTTCTCTTGAAAGAATTGAGTGGGAGGATGGTGGAGACTTGATGAGGTTATTGAACCGTCACTTCAACAAGTGTGTAGCAGGGCACAGGAAGTTGTTCCTGTGGCACCTACACCAATTGAAGTGGAAGCTTATGATAGTGATCATGAAGTTTCGGATCAAGTCACTACCGAACCTCGTAGGGTGACAAGGATACATACTACTTCAGAGTAGTACAGTAATCCTGTCTTGGAAGTCATGTTGCTAGACAACAATGAACCTACGAGCTATGGAGAAGTGATGGTGGGCCCGGATTCCGATAAATGGCTCAAGGCCATAAAACCCGAGAGAGGATCCGTGTATGAAAACAAAGTGTAGACTTTGGAAGAACTACTTGATGGTCGTAAGGCTGTTAGGTGCAGATGGATTTTGAAAGGAAGACAGACAATGATGGTAAGTGTCACCATTGAGAAAGCTCGACTTGTCGTTAAGATGTTTTTCGACAAGTTCAAGGAGTTGACTACGATGAGACTTTCTCACTCGTAACGATGCTAAGAGTCTGTTGGAATTATATTAGCAATTACTGCATTATTTATGAAATCTTGCAGATAGGATATCAAAACATTGTTTCCTCGACGATTTTTGAGGAAAGGTTGTATGTGATACAACCGGAAGGTTTTGTCTATCCTGAAATATGCTAATAAGTATGCAAAGCTCCAGCAATCCTTCTGAGGACTGGAGTGAGCATCTCGGAGTTGGAATGTATGCTTTGATGATGATCAAAGATTTTGGGTGTATACAAAGTTTATGAGAAACTTGTATTTCCAAAGAAGTGAGTGGGAGCACTATAGAATTTCTGATGAGTATATGTTGTTGACATATTAATGATCAGAAATGACGTAGAATTTCTGGAAAGCATATAGGGTTATTTGGAAAGTATTTTTCAATGGAAAGGCCTGGATTAAGCTGCTTGAGCATTGAGCATCAAGATCTATAAGGATAGATTAAAACGCTTAATAGTACTTTCAAATGAGCACATGCCTTGACGTGATCTTGAAGGTGTTCAAGATGGATCAGTCAAAGAAGGAGTTCTTGCCTGAGTTGTAAGGTATGAAGTTAAGACTTAAAGCTCGACCATGGCAGAATAGAGAGAAAGGAACGAAGGTCGTCCCCTATGCTTAAGACATAGGCTCTACAGTATGCTATGCTGTGTACCGCACCTGAAGTGTGCCTTGCCATGAGTCAGTCAAGGGGTACAAGAGTGACCCAAGAATGGATCACAGGACAGCGGTCAAAGTTATCCTTAGTAACTAGTGGACTAAGGAATTTTCTCAATTATGGAGGTGGTAAAAGAGTTCGTCGTAAAGGGTTACGTCGATGCAAGCTTAACACCTATCCGGATAGCTCTGAGTAGAGATACCGGATACGTATAATGGAGCAACAATTTAGAATAGCTCCAAGTAGAACAGTTATTTGGAATAGCTCCAAATAGAACGTGGTAGCTGCATCTAGGAGATGACATAGCGATTTGTAAAGCAGACACGGATCTGAAAGGTTCAGACCCGTTGACTATAACCTCTCTCACAAGCATAACATGATCAAACCCAGAACTCATCGAGTGTTAATCACATGGTAAATGTGAACTAAATTATTGACTCTAGTAAACTCTTTGGGTGTTAGTCACATGGGGATGTGACCTTGAGTGTTAATCACATATCGATGTGAACTAGATTATTGACTCTAGTGCAAGTGGGAGACTGTTGGAAATATGCCCTAGAGGCAATAATAAATTGATTATTATTGTATTTCCTTGTTCATGATAATCGTTTATTATCCATGCTAGAATTGTATTGATAGGAAACTCAGATACATGTGTGGATACATAGACAACACCATGTCCCTAGTAAGCCTCTAGTTGACTAGCTCGTTAATCAATAGATGGTTACTGTTTCCTGACCATGGACATTGGATGTCGTTGATAACGGGATCACATCATTAGGAGAATGATGTGATGGACAAGACCCAATTCTAAGCCTAGCACAAGATCATGTAGTTCGTATGCTAAAGCTTTTCTAATGTCAAGTATCATTTCCTTAGACCATGAGATTGTGCAACTCCCGGATACCGTAGGAGTGCTTTGGGTGTGCCAAACGTCACAACGTAACTGGGTGGCTATAAAGGTACACTACGGGTATCTCTGAAAGTGTCTGTTGGGTTGGCACGAATCGAGATTGGGATTTTGTCACTCCGTGTAAACGGAGAGGTATCTCTGGGCCCACTCGGTAGGACATCATCATAATGTGCACAATGTGACCAAGGGGTTGATCACGGGATGATGTGTTACGGAACGAGTAAAGAGACTTGCCGGTAACGAGATTGAACAAGGTATCGGTATACCGACGATCGAATCTCGGGCAAGTACCATACCGCTAGACAAAGGGAATTGTATACGGGATCGATTGAGTCCTTGACATCGTGGTTCATCCGATGAGATCATCGTGGAACATGTGGGAGCCAACATGGGTATCCAGATCCCGCTGTTGGTTATTGACCGGAGAACGTCTCGGTCATGTCTGCATGTCTCCCGAACCCGTAGGGTCTACACACTTAAGGTTCGATGACGCTAGGGTTATAAAGGAAGCTTGTATGTGGTTACCGAATGTTGTTCGGAGTCCCGGATGAGATCCCGGACGTCACGAGGAGTTCCGGAATGGTCCGGAGGTAAAGATTTATATATAGGAAGTCCTGTTTCGGCCATCGGGACAAGTTTCGGGGTCATCGGTATTGTACCGGGACCACCGGAAGGGTCCCGGGGGCCCACCGGGTGGGGCCACCTGCCCCGGGGGGCCACATGGGCTGTAGGGGGTGCGCCTTGGCCTACATGGGCCAAGGGCACCAGCCCCAAGAGGCCCATGCGCCAAGGAACCTAGGAAAGGGAAGAGTCCTCAAGGGGGAAGGCACCTCCGAGGTGCCTTGGGGAGGATGGACTCCTCCCCCCCTCTTAGCCGCACCCCTTTCCTTGGAGGAAGGGGCAAGGCTGCGCCTCCCCCCTCTCCCCTGCCCCTATATATAGTGGAGGGGAGGGAGGGCATCCATACCTGAGCCCTTGGCGCCTCCCTCCCTCCCGTGACACCTCCTCCTCTCCCGTAGGTGCTTGGCGAAGCCCTGCAGGATTGCCACGCTCCTCCATCACCACCACGCCGTTGTGCTGCTGCTGGATGGAGTCTTCCTCAACCTCTCCCTCTCTCCTTGCTGGATCAAGGCGTGGGAGACATCGTCGAGCTGTACGTGTGTTGAACGCGGAGGTGCCGTCCGTTCGGCACTAGGATCATCGGTGATCTGAATCACGACGAGTACGACTCCATCAACCCCGTTCACTTGAACGCTTCCGCTTAGCGATCTACAAGGGTATGTAGATGCACTCTCCTTTCTACTCGTTGCTGGTCTCTCCATAGATAGATCTTGGTGATACGTAGGAAATTTTTGAATTTCTGCTACGTTCCCCAACAGTGGCATCATGAGCTAGGTCTATTGCGTAGATTCTTTGCACGAGTAGAACACAAAGTAGTTGTGGGCGTCGATATTGTTCAATATGCTTGCCGTTACTAGTCTTATCTTGATTCGGCGGCATCGTGGGATGAAGCGGCCCGGACCAACCTTACACGTACGCTTACGTGAGACCGGTTCCACCGACAAACATGCACTAGTTGCATAAGGTGGCTGGCGGGTGTCTGTCTCTCCCACTTTAGTCGGATCGGATTCGATGAAAAGGGTCCTTATGAAGGGTAAATAGCAATTGGCATATCACGTTGTGGTTCATGCGTAGGTAAGAAACGTTCTTGCTAGAAACCCATAGCAGCCACGTAAAACATGCAAACAACAATTAGAGGACGTCTAACTTGTTTTTGCAGGGTATGCTATGTGATGTGATATGGCCAAAAAGGATGTGATGAATGATATATGTGATGTATGAGATTGATCATGTTCTTGTAATAGGAATCACGACTTGCATGTCGATGAGTATGACAACCGGCAGGAGCCATAGGAGTTGTCTTTATTTATTTGTGACCTGCGTGTCAACTTAAACGTCATGTAATTACTTTACTTTATTGCTAACCGTTAGCCATAGTAGTAGAAGTAATAGTTGGCGAGGCAACTTCATGAAGACACGATGATGGAGATCATGATGATGGAGATCATGGTGTCATGCCGGTGACGATGATGATCATGGAGCCCCGAAGATGGAGATCAAAAGGAGCAAAGTGATGATGGCCATATCATGTCACTATTTGATTGCATGTGATGTTTATCATGTTTATACATCTTATTTGCTTAGAACGACGGTAGTAAATAAGATGATCCCTTACAACAATTTCAAGAAGTGTTCTCCCCTAACTGTGCACCGTTGCGACAGTTCGTGTTTCGAAGCACCACGTGATGATCGGGTGTTAGATTCTAACGTTCACATACAACGGGTGTAAGACAGATTTACACACGCGAAACACTTAGGGTTAACTTGACGAGCCTAGCATGTACAGACATGGCCTCGGAACACGGAGACCGAAAGGTCGAGCATGAGTCGTATAGAAGATACGATCAACATGAAGATGTTCACCGATGATGACTAGTCCGTCTCACGTGATGATCGGACACGGCCTAGTTTGACTCGGATCATGTAATCACTTAGATGACTAGAGGGATGTCTATCTGAGTGGGAGTTCATAAGATGAACTTAATTATCCTGAACATAGTCAAAAGGTTTTTGCAAATTATGTCGTAGCTCACGCTATAGTTCTACTGTTTAGATATGTTCCTAGAGAAAAATTAGTTGAAAGTTGATAGTAGCAATTATGCGGACTAGGTCCGTAAACTGAGGATTGTCCTCATTGCTTCATAGAAGGCTTATGTCCTTAATGCACCGCTCAGTGTGCTGAACCTCAAACGTCGTCTGTGGATGTTGCGAACATCGGACATACACGTTTTGATAACTACGTGATAGTTCAGTTAAACGGTTTAGAGTTGAGGCACCAAAGACGTTTTTGAAACATCGCGAAACATATGAGATGTTTTGAGGGCTGAAATTGGGATTTCAGGCTCGTGCCCATGTCAAGAGGTATAAGACCTCCGATGACTTTCTTAACCTGCAAACTAAGGAGAAAAGCTCAATTGTTGAGCTTGTGCTCAGATTGTCTGAGTACAACAATCATTTGAATCGAGTGGGAGTTGATCTTCCAGATAAGACAGTGATGGTTCTCCAAAGTCATTACCACCAAGCTGTTAGAGCTTCGTGATGAACTATAACATATCAGGGATAGATATGATGATCCTTGAGGTATTCGCGATGTTTGACACCGCGAAAGTAGAAATCAAGAAGGAGCATCAATTGTTGATGGTTGGTGAAACCACTAGTTTCAAGAAGGGCAAGGGCAAGAAGGGATACTTCATGAAACGGCAAATCAGCTGCTGCTCTAGTGAAGAAACCCAAGGTAAAACCCAAACCCGAGACTAAGTGCTTCTGTAATAAGGGGAACAACCACTAGAGCAGAATTACCCTAGATACTTGGTAGATAAGAAGGCTGGCAAGGTCGATAGAAGTATATTGGATATACATTGTGTTAATGTGTACTTTGCTAGTACTCCTAGTAGCACCAGGGTATTAGATACCGGTTCGGTTGCTAAGTGTTAGTAACTCGAAACAAAAGGCTACGGAATAAACGGAGACTAGCTAAAGGTGAGCTGACGATATGTGTTGGAAGTTTTTCCAAGCTTGATATGATCAAGCATCGCACGCTCCCTCTACCAAAGAGATTGGTGTTAAACCTAAATAATTGTTATTTGGTGTTTGCGTTGAGCATAGACATGATTGGATTACGTCTATCGCAATACGGTTATTCATTTAAGGAGAATAATGGTTACTCTGTTTATTTGAATAATACCTTCAATGGTCTTACACCTAAAATGAATGGTTTATTAAATCTCGATCGTAGTGATACACATGTTCATGCCAAAAGATAGTAATGATAGTACCACCTACTTGTGGCACTGCCACGTAAGTCATATCGGTATAAAACGCATGAAGAAGCTCCATATTGATGGATCTTTGGGCTCACTCGTTTTTGAAAAGTTTGAGACATGCGAACCATGTCTATTGGTGTATATGCATGAAGAAACTCCATGCAAATGGACCGTTTTGACTCACTTGATTTTGAATCACTTGGGACATGCAAATCATACCACATGGGCAAGATGACTGAAAAGCCTCGTTTTCAGTAAGATGGAACAAGATAGCAACTTGTTGGAAGTAACACATTTTGATGTGTGCAGTCCAATGAGTGCTGAGGCATGCAGTGAATATCGTTATGTTCTTACTTCACAGATGATTCGAGTAGATGTTGAGTATATTTACTTGATGAATCACGAGTCTGAATTATTGAAAGGTTCAAGTAATTTCAGTGTGAAGTTGAAAGATCGTCGTGACAAGAGGATAAAAGATCTATGATATGATCATAGAGATGAATATCTGAATCACGAGTTTGGCACAGAATTAAGACATTGTGGAAATTGTTTCACAACTGATACAGCCTGGAACACCATAGTGTGATGGTGTGTCCGAACATCATAACTGCACCCTATTGGATATGATGCATACCATGATGTCTCTTATCGAAGTACCACTATAGTTTATGGGTTAGGCATTAGAGACAACCACATTCACTTTAAATAGGGCACCACGTAATTCCGTTGAGATGACACCGTATGAATTATGGTTTAGAGAAACCTAAGCTGTCATTTCTTAGAAGTTTGGGGCTGCGATGCTTATGTGGAAAGGTTTCAGGCTGATAAGCTCGAACCCAAAGCGGATAAATGCATCTTCATAGGACACCCAAAACAGTTGGGTATACCTCCTGTCTCAGATTCGAAAGCAATAAGGGATTGTTTCTAGAATCGGGTCCTTTCTCGAGGAAAAGTTTCTCTCGAAAGAATTGAGTGGGAGGATGGTGGAGACTTGATGAGGTTATTGAACCGTCACTTCAACAAGTGTGTAGCAGGGCACAGGAAGTTGTTCCTGTGGCACCTACACCAATTGAAGTGGAAGCTTATGATAGTGATCATGAAGTTTCGGATCAAGTCACTACCAAACCTCGTAGGGTGACAAGGATACGTACTACTTCAGAGTGGTACAGTAATCCTGTCTTGGAAGTCATGTTGCTAGACAACAATGAACCTACGAGCTATGGAGAAGCGATGGTGGGCCCGGATTCCGATAAATGGCTCAAGGCCATAAAACCCGAGAGAGGATCCATGTATGAAAACAAAGTGTAGACTTTGGAAGAACTACTTGATGGTCGTAAGGCTGTTAGGTACATATGGATTTTGAAAGGAAGACAGACAATGATGGTAAGTGTCACCATTGAGAAAGCTCGACTTGTCGTTAAGATGTTTTTCGACAAGTTCAAGGAGTTGACTACGATGAGACTTTCTCACTCGTAGCGATGCTAAGAGTCTGTTGGAATTATATTAGCAATTACTGCATTATTTATGAAATCTTGCAGATAGGATGTCAAAACATTGTTTCCTCGACGATTCTTGAGGAAAGGTTGTATGTGATACAACCGGAAGGTTTTGTCTATCCTGAAATATGCTAATAAGTATGCAAAGCTCCAGCAATCCTTCTGAGGACTGGAGTGAGCATCTCGGAGTTGGAATGTATGCTTTGATGATGATCAAAGATTTTGGGTGTATACAAAGTTTATGAGAAACTTGTATTTCCAAAGAAGTGAGTGGGAGCACTATAGAATTTCTGATGAGTATATGTTGTTGACATATTAATGATCAGAAATGACGTAGAATTTCTGGAAAGCATATAGGGTTATTTGGAAAGTGTTTTCAATGGAAAACCTGGATTAAGCTACTTGAACATTGAGCATCAAGATCTATAAGGATAGATCAAAACGCTTAATAGTACTTTCAAATGAGCACATGCCTTGACGTGATCTTGAAGGTGTTCAAGATGGATCAGTCAAAGAAGGAGTTCTTGCCTGAGTTGTAAGGTATGAAGTTAAGACTTAAAGCTCGACCATGGCAGAATAGAGAGAAAGGACGAAGGTCGTCCCCTATGCTTAAGACATAGGCTCTACAGTATGCTATGCTGTGTACCGCACCTGAAGTGTGCTTTACCATGAGTCAGTCAAGGGGTACAAGAGTGATCCAAGAATGGATCACAGGACAGCGGTCAAAGTTATCCTTAGTAACTAGTGGACTAAGGAATTTTCTCAATTATGGAGGTGGTAAAAGAGTTCGTCGTAAAGGGTTACGTCGATGCAAGCTTAACACCTATCCGGATAGCTCTGAGTAGAGATACCGGATACGTATAATGGAGCAACAATTTAGAATAGCTCCAAGTAGAACAGTTATTTGGAATAGCTCCAAATAGAACGTGGTAGCTGCATCTAGGAGATGACATAGAGATTTGTAAAGCACACACGGATCTGAAAGGTTCAGACCCGTTGACTATAACCTCTCTCACAAGCATAACATGATCAAACCCAGAACTCATCGAGTGTTAATCACATGGTAAATGTGAACTAGATTATTGACTCTAGTAAACTCTTTGGGTGTTAGTCACATGGGGATGTGACCTTGAGTGTTAATCACATATCGATGTGAACTAGATTATTGACTCTAGTGCAAGTGGGAGACTGTTGGAAATATGCCCTAGAGGCAATAATAAATTGATTATTATTATATTTCCTTGTTCATGATAATCGTTTATTATCCATGCTAGAATTGTATTGATAGGAAACTCAGATACATGTGTGGATACATAGACAACACCATGTCCCTAGTAAGCCTCTAGTTGACTAGCTCGTTAATCAATAGATGGTTACGGTTTCCTGACCATGGACATTGGATGTCGTTGATAACGGGATCACATCATTAGGAGAATGATGTGATGGACAAGACCCAATCCTAAGCCTAGCACAAGATCATGTAGTTCGTATGCTAAAGCTTTTCTAATGTCAAGTATCATTTCCTTAGACCATGAGATTGTGCAACTCCCGGATACCGTAGGAGTGCTTTGGGTGTGCCAAACGTCACAACGTAACTGGGTGGCTATAAAGGTACACTACGGGTATCTCTGAAAGTGTCTGTTGGGTTGGCACGAATCGAGATTGGGATTTTGTCACTCCGTGTAAACGGAGAGGTATCTCTGGGCCCACTCGGTAGGACATCATCATAATGTGCACAATGTGACCAAGGGGTTGATCACGGGATGATGTGTTACGGAACGAGTAAAGAGACTTGCCGGTAACGAGATTGAACAAGGTATCGGTATACCGACGATCGAATCTCGGGCAAGTACCATACCGCTAGACAAAGGGAATTGTATACGGGATCGATTGAGTCCTTGACATCGTGGTTCATCCGATGAGATCATCGTGGAACATGTGGGAGCCAACATGGGTATCCAGATCCCGCTGTTGGTTATTGACCGGAGAACGTCTCGGTCATGTCTGCATGTCTCCCGAACCCGTAGGGTCTACACACTTAAGGTTCGATGACGCTAGGGTTATAAAGGAAGCTTGTATGTGGTTACCGAATGTTGTTCGGAGTCCCGGATGAGATCCCGGACGTCACGAGGAGTTCCGGAATGGTCCGGAGGTAAAGATTTATATATAGGAAGTCCTGTTTCGGCCATCGGGACAAGTTTCGGGGTCATCGGTATTGTACCGGGACCACCGGAAGGGTCCCGGGGGCCCACCGGGTGGGGCCACCTGCCCCGGGGGGCCACATGGGCTGTAGGGGGTGCGCCTTGGCCTACATGGGCCAAGGGCACCAGCCCCAAGAGGCCCATGCGCCTAGGGAACCCTAGAGGGAAGAGTCCTCAAGGGGGAAGGCACCTCCGAGGTGCCTTGGGGAGGATGGACTCCTCCCCCCTCTTAGCCGCACCCCTTCCTTGGAGGAAGGGGCAAGGCTGCGCCTCCCCCTCTCCCCTGCCCCTATATATAGTGGAGGGGAGGGAGGGCATCCATACCTGAGCCCTTGGCGCCTCCCTCCCTCCCGTGACACCTCCTCCTCTCCCGTAGGTGCTTGGCGAAGCCCTGCAGGATTGCCACGCTCCTCCATCACCACCACGCCGTTGTGCTGCTGCTGGATGGAGTCTTCCTCAACCTCTCCCTCTCTCCTTGCTGGATCAAGGCGTGGGAGACATCGTCGAGCTGTACGTGTGTTGAACGCGGAGGTGCCGTCCGTTCGGCACTAGGATCATCGGTGATTTGAATCACGACGAGTACGACTCCATCAACCCCGTTCACTTGAACGCTTCCGCTTAGCGATCTACAAGGGTATGTAGATGCACTCCCCTTTCTACTCGTTGCTGGTCTCTCCATAGATAGATCTTGGTGATACATAGGAAAACTTTTGAATTTCTGCTACGTTCCCCAACAGCTAGATGATACGCTCTCTCTTGTTGGATCTTTTATACCTTGGTACCCTTCTTTCTAGTGTGACTGAGATCAATCTGATGTAATTTTTCAGTGTTTTTGTTGGGACATGATGAATTGTGAGTTTATGATCAGATTTATCGTTGAATCTTTTTAAGTTTCCGTGTTGTATAATTAAGTATCTATGTATACTTTCCAATCTATTTGTCTTCTCTGGCCAAGATTGATTGGTAGATCTTTAGAGAGAGTGGTGCATAGTAGTGGGTATAACCTTGTAGTGATTTCTATATCCGAGTGAAAAAATGGGGACAAGACACACATTTGTATAGCTGCCACTAAGGATAAAACGTCGGGGTTTGTTCTTATTACTAGATTTCTTCCTCTCTACATTATGTCATCTTGCTTAAAGCGTACTTTATTTCTTATGACCTCAATACTTTGAGATGCATGTTGAAGTAATAGTAGTAGATGCAGTTGGATTAACGACCTACTTATTGTTGGGGAACGTAGTAATTTCAAAAAAAATCCTACGCACACGCAAGATCATGGTGATGCATAGCAACGGGAGGGGAGAGTGTGATCTACGTACCCTTGTAGATCGACAGCGGAAGCGTTAGCACAACGCGGTTGATGTAGTCGTACGTCTTCATGGCCCGACCTATCAAGCACCAAAACTACGGCACCTCCGAGTTCTAGCACATGTTCAGCTCGATGACGATCCCCGGACTCCGATCCAGCAAAGTGTCGGGAAGAGTTCCGTCAGCACAACGGCGTGGTGACGATCTTGATGTACTATTGTCGCAGGGCTTCGCCTAAGTACCGCTACAATATTATCGAGGATTATGGTGGAAGGGGGCACCGCACACGGTTAAGAATATGATCACGTGGATCAACTTGTGTCTCTATGGGGTGCCCCCTGCCCTCTTATATAAAGGAGTGGAGGAGGGGAGGGCCGGCCCTCTCTATGGTGCGCCCAAGGGGAGTCCTACTCCCACCGGGAGTAGGATTCCCCCTTTCCTAGTCCAACTAGGAGTCCTTCCATGTAGTAGGAGTAGGAGACAAGGAAGGGGAAGAGGGAAGAGAAGGAAGGAGGGGGCACAGCCCCTCCCCCTAGTCCAATTCGGACTAGGCCTTGGGGGGGGGGCGCAGCCTGCCTCTCCCTCTCCCCTAAAGCCCAATAAGGCCCATATACTTCTTCTCCCGTATTCCCGTAACTCCCCGGTACTCCGAAAAATACCCGAACCACTTGGAACCTTTTCGATGTCCGAATATAGTCGTCCAATATATCGATCTTTACGTCTCGACCATTTCGAGACTCCTCGTCATGTCCCCAATCTCATCCGGGACTCCGAACTCCTTCGGTACATCAAAACTCATAAACTCATAATATAACTGTCATCGAAACTTTAAGCGTGCGGACCCTACGGGTTCGAGAACAATGTAGACATGACCGAGACACGTCTCCGGTCAATAACCAATAGCGGAACCTGGATGCTCATATTGGCTCCCACATATTCTACGAAGATCTTTATCGGTCAGACAGCATAACAACATACGTTGTTCCCTTTATCATCGGTATGTTACTTGCCCGAGATTCGATCGTCGGTATCTCAATACCTAGTTCAATCTCGTTACCGGCAAGTCTCTTTACTCGTTTCGTAATACATCATGTCGCAACTAACTCATTAGTTGCAATGCTTGCAAGGCTTATGTGATGTCCATTACCGAGAGGGCCCAGAGATACCTCTCCGACAATTGGAGTGACAAATCCTAATCTTGAAATATGCCAACCCAACATGTACCTTTGGAGACACCTGTAGAGATCCTTTATAATCACCCAGTTACGTTGTGACGTTTGGTAGCACACAAAGTGTTCCTCCGGTAAATGGGAGTTGCATAATCTCATAGTCATAGGAACATGTATAAGTCATGAAGAAAGCAATAGCAACATACTAAACGATCGAGTGCTAAGCTAACGGAATGGGTCAAGTCAATCACATCATTCTCCTAATGATGTGATCCCGTTAATCAAATAACAACTCTTTGTCTATGGTTAGGAAACATAACCATCTTTGGTTAACGAGCTAGTCAAGTAGAGGCATACTAGTGACACTTTGTTTGTCTATGTATTCACACATGTATTATGTTTCCGGTTAATACAATTCTAGCATGAATAATAAACATTTATCATGAAATAAAGAAATAAATAATAGCCTCTAGGGCATATTTCCTTCAGTCTCCCACTTGCACTAGAGTCAATAATCTAGTTCACATCGCCATGTGATCTAACATCAATAGTTCACATCTTTATGTGGTTAACACCCATAGTTCACATCGATATGTGACCAACACCCAAAGGGTTTACTAGAGTTAGTAATCTAGTTCACATTGCTATGTGATTAACACCCAAAGAGTACTAAGGTGTGATCATGTTTTGCCTGTGAGAGAAATTTAGTCAACGGGTCTGCCATATTCAGATCCATAAGTATTTTGCAATTTTCTATGTCTACAAAGCTCTGCACGGAGCTACTTTAGCTAATTGCTCCCACTTTCAATATGTATCCAGATGAAGACTAAGAGTCATCCGGATTAGTGCCAAAACTTGTATCGACGTAACCCTTTTACAACGAACCTTTTGTCACCTCCATAATCGAGAAACATATCCTTATTCCACTAAGGATAACTTTGACCGTTGTCCAGTGATCTACTTCTAGATCACTATTGTACTCCCTTGACAAAATTAGTGTAGGGTATACAGTAGGTCTGGTACACAGCATGGCATACTTTATAGAACCTATAGCCAAGGCATAGGGAATGACTTTCATTCTCATTCTATTTTCTGCCGTGGTCGGGCTTTGAGTCTTACTCAATTTCACACCTTGTAACACATGCAAGAATTCTTTCTTTGACTGTTCTATTTTGAACTACTTCAAAATCTTGTCAAGGTATGTACTCATTGAAGAAAAAAAAACTTATCAAGCGTCTTGATCTATCTCTATAGATCTTGATGCTCAATATGTAAGCAGCTTCCCCGAGGTTTTCTTTGAAAAAATCCTTTCAAACACTCCTTTATGCCTTGCAAAATAATTCTACATTATTTCCGATCAACAATATGTCATACACATACACTTATCAGAAATGCTGTAGTGCTCCCACTCACTTTCTTGTAAATACAGGCTTCACCGCAAGTCTGTATAAAACTATATGCTTTGATCAACTTATCAAAGCGTATATTCCAACTCCGAGATGCTTGCACCAGTCCATAGATGGATCGCTGGAGCTTGAATATTTTGTTAGCACCTTTAGGATTGACAAAACCTTCTGGTTGCATCATATACAACTCTTCTTTAAATCCATTAAGGAATGTAGTTTTGTTTATCCATTTGCCAGATTTCATAAAAATGCGGCAATTGCTAACATGATTTGGACAGACTTAAGCATCGCTACGAGTGAGAAAATTTCATCGTAGTCAACACCTTGAACTTTGTCAAAAACCTTTTTCGACAAGTCTAGCTTTGTAGATAGTAACACTACTATCAGCGTCCGTCTTCCTCTTGAAGATCCATTTATTTTCTATGGCTTGCCGATCGTCGGGCAAATCCATCAAAGTCCATACTTTGCTCTCATACATGGATCATATCTCAGATTTCATGGCCTCAAACCATTTCGCGGAATCTGGGCTCATCATCGCTTCCTCATAGTTCGCAAGTTCGTCATGGTCTAGTAACATGACTTCCAGAACAGGATTACCGTACCACTCTGGTGCGGATCTCACTCTGGTTTACCCACGAGATTCGGTAGTAACTTGATCTGAAGTTACATGATCATCATCATTAGCTTCCTCACTAATTGGTGTAGTAGTCACAAGAACAGATTTCTGTGATGAACTACTTTCCAATAAGGGAGAAGGTACAATTATCTTATCAAGTTTTCTACTTTCCTCCCACTCACTTCTTTCGAGAGAAACTCCTTCTCTAGAAAGGATCCATTCTTAGCAACGAATGTCTTGCCTTCAGATCTGTGATAGAAGGTGTACCCAACAGTATCCTTTGGGTATCCTATGAAGACATATTTCTCCGATTTGGGTTTGAGCTTATCAGGATGAAACTTTTTCACATAAGCATCACAACCCAAAACTTTAAGAAACGACAACTTTGGTTTCTTGCCAAACCATAATTCAGATTGTGTCGTCTCGACGGATTTAGATGGTGCCCTTTTAACGTGAATGCAGTTGTCTCTAATGCATAACCCCAAAACGATAGTGGTAGATCGGTAAGGGACATCATAGATTGCACTATATCCAATAAAGTACGGTTATGACGATCGGACACACCATTATGCTGTGGTGTTCTAGGTGGCATGAGTTTGTGAAACTATTCCACAATGTTTTAATTGAAGACCAAACTCGTAACTCAAATATTTGTCTCCACGATCAGATCGTAGAAACCTTTTCTTTTTTTGTCACGATGATTTTCCACTTCACCCTGAAATTATTTGAACTTTTGAAATGTTTCAGACTTATGTTTCATCAAGTAGATATACTCATATCTGCTCAAATCATCTGTGAAGATCAGAAAATAATGATACCTGTCGCGAGCCTCAATATTCATCGGACCACATACATCAGTATGTATGATTTCCAACAAATCTGTTGCTCGCTCCATTGTTCCGAAGAACGGAGTCTTGGTCATCTTGCCCATGAGGCATGGTTCGCAAGCATCAACTGATTGATAATCAAGTGATTCCAAAAGCCCATCAGTATGGAGTTTCTTCATGCGCTTTACACCAATATGACCTAAACGGCAGTGCCACAAATAAGTTGCACTATCATTATTAACTTTGCATCTTTTGGTTTCAATATTATGATTATGTGTATCACTACGATCGAGATCCAATGAACTATTTTCATTGGGTGTGTAACCATATGAGGTTTTATTCATGTAAACAGAACAACAATTTATTCTCTTACTTAAATGAATAACCGTATTACAATAAACATGATCAAATCATATTTATGCTCAACGCAAACACCAAATAACACTTATTTAGGTTCAACATTAATCCCGAAAGTATAGGGAGTGTGCGATGATTATCATATCAATCTTGGAACCACTTCCAATACACATCGTCACTTCACCCTTAACTAGTCTTTGTTTATTCTGCAACTCCCGTTTCGAGTTACTAATCTTAGCAACTGAACTAGTATCAAATACTGAGGGGTTGCTATAAACACTAGTAAAGTACACATCAATAATATGTATATCAAATATACTTATGTTCACTTTGCCATCCTTCTTATTCGCCAATCACTTGGGGTAGTTCCGCTTCCAGTGACCAGTCCCTTTGCAGTAGAAGCACTTAGTCTCAGGCTTAGGACCAGACTTGGGCTTCTTCACTTGAGCATCAACTTGCTTGTTGTTCTTCTTGAAGTTCCCCTTTTTTCCTTTGCCCTTTTCTTGAAACTAGTGATCTTGTCAACCATCAACACTTGATGCTCTTTCTTGATTTCTACCTTCATCGATTTCATCATGAAGAGCTTGGGAATCGTTTTCGTCATCCCTTGCATACTATAGTTTATCACGAAGTTCTACTAACTTGGTGATGGTGACTAGAGAATTCTGTCAATCACTATCTTATCTGGAATATTAACTCCCACTTGATTCAAGCGATTGTAGTACCCAGACAATCTGAGCACATGCTCACTAGTTGAGCGATTCTCCTCCATCTTTTAGCTATAGAACTTGTTGGAGACTTCATATCTCTCAACTCAGGTATTTGCTTGAAATATTAACTTCAACTCCTGGAACATCTCATATGGTCCATGACGTTCAAAACGTCTTTGAAGTCCCGATTCTAAGCCATTAAGCATGGTGCACTAAACTATCAAGTAGTCATCATATTGAGCTAGCCAAACGTTCATAACGTCTGCATCTGCTCCTGCAATAGGTCTGTCACCTAGCGGTGCATCAAGGACATAATTCTTCTGTGCAGCAATGAGGATAAACCTCAGATCACGGATCCAATCCGCATCATTGCTACTAACATCTTTCAACACAATTTTCTCTAGGAACATATCAAAATAAACACAGGGAAGCAACAACGCGAGCTATTGATCTACAACATAATTTGCAAAATACTACCAGGACTAAGTTCATGATAAATTTAAGTTCAATTAATCATATTACTTCAGAACTCCCACTTAGATAGACATCCCTCTAATCCTCTAAGTGATTACGTGATCCAAATGAACTAAACCATGTCCGATCATCACGTGAGATGGAGTAGTTTCATTGGTGAACATCACTATGTTGATCATATCTACTATATGATTCACGCTCGACCTTTCGGTCTCCGTGTTCCGAGGCCATATCTGTATATGCTTGGCTTGTCAAGTATAACCTGAGTATTCCACGTGTGCAACTGTTTTGCACCCGTTGTATTTGAACATAGAGCCTATCACACCCGATCATCACGTAGTGTCTCAGCACGAAGAACTTATGCAACGGTGCATACTTAGGGAGAACACTTCTTGATAATTATTGAGAGATCATCTTAAAATGCTACCGTCAATCAAAGCAAGATAAGATGCATAAAAGATAAACATCACATGCAATCAATATAAGTGATATGATATGGCCATCATCATCTTGTGCTTATGATCTCCATCTTCGAAGCACCGTCGTGATCACCATCGTCACCGGCGCGACACCTTGATCACCATCATAGCATCATTGTCGTCTCGCCAATCTTATGCTTCCACATCTATCGCTACCGCTTAGTGATAAAGTAAAGCATTACAGCGCAATTGCATTGCATACAATAAAGCGACAACCATATGGCTCCTGCCAGTTGTCGATAACTTGGTTACAAAACATGATCATCTCATACAATAAAATTTAGCATCATGTCTTGACCATATCACATCACAACATGCCCTTAAAAACAAGTTACACGTCCTCTACTTTGTTGTTGCAAGTTTTACGTGGCTGCTACGGGCTTAAGCAAGAACCAATCTTACCTACGCATCAAAACCACAATGATAGTTTGTCAAATTGGTGCTGTTTTAACCTTCGCAAGGACCGGGCGTAGCCACACTCGGTTCAACTAAAGTGAGAGAGACAGACACCCGCCAACCACCTTTAAGCACGAGTGCTCGTAACGGTGAAACCAGTCTCGCGTAAGCGTACGCGTAATGTCGGTCCGGGCCGCTTCATCTCACAATATCGCTGAACCAAAGTATGACATGCTGGTAGGCAGTATGACTTATATCGTCCACAACTTACTTGTGTTCTACTCATGCATATAACATCAACACATAAAACCTAGGCTCGGATGCCACTGTTGGGGAACGTAGTAATTTCAAAAAATTTCCTACGCACACGCAAGATCATGGTGATGATATAGCAATGAGGGGAGAGTGTTGTCTACGTACCCTCGTAGACCGAAGCGGAAGCGTTGACGCAACGTAGAGGAAGTAGTCGTACGTCCTCCGGTTCAACTGATCCAAGTACCGTTACTCCGGCACCTCCGAGTTCCTTGACACGCGTACAGCTCGATGACGCACCCTCGATCTCCGATCCAGCAGAGGCGCCAAGGGGGAGTTCCGTCAGCACGACGGCGTGGTGACGATCTTAATGTACTATTGTCGCAGGGCTTCGCCTAAGCACCGCTACAATATTATCGAGGATTATGGTGGAAGGGGGCACCACACACGGCTAAGAATATGATCACGTGGATCAACTTGTGTCTCTATGGGGTGCCCCCTGCCCCCGTATATAAAGGAGTGGAGGAGGGGAGGGCCGACCCTCTCTATGGCGCGCCCTAGGGGAGTGCTACTCCCACCGGGAGTAGGATTCCCCCTATCCTAGTCCAACTAGGAGTCCTTCCATGTAGTAGGAGTAGGAGACAAGGAAGGGGAAGAGGGAAGAGAAGGAAGGAGGGGGCACAGCCCCTCCCCCTAGTCCAATTCGTACTAGGCCTTGGGGGGGTGCGCGGCCTGCCTCTCCCTCTCCCCTAAAGCCCAATAAGGACCATATACTTCTTCTACCGTATTCCCGTAACTCCCCGGTACTCCGAAAAATACCCGAACCACTCGGAACCTTTCCTATGTTCGAATATAGTCGTCCAATATATCGATCTTTACGTCTCGACCATTTTGAGACTCCTCGTCATGTCCCCGATCTCATCCGAGACTCCAAACTCCTTCGGTACATCAAAACTCATAAACTCATAATATAACTTAAATCGAAACCTTAAGCGTGCGGACCCTACGGGTTCGAGAACAATGTAGACATGACCGAGACACGTCTCCAGTCAATAACCAATAGCGGTACCTGGATGCTCATATTGGCTCTCACATATTCTACGAAGATCTTTATCGGTCAGACCGCATAACAACATACGTTGTTCCCTTTGTCATCGGTATGTTACTTGCCCGAGATTCGATCGTCGGTATCTCAATACCTAGTTCAATCTCGTTACCGGCAAGTCTCTTTACTCGTTTCGTAATACATCATCTCACAACTAACTCATTAGTTGCAATGCTTGCAAGGTTTATGTGATGTGCATTACCGAGAGGGCCCAGAGATACCTCTCCGACAATTGGAGTGACAAATCGTAATCTCGAAATACGCCAACCCAACATGTACCTTTGGAGACACCTATAGAGCTCCTTTATAATCACCAGTTACGTTGTGACATTTGATAGCACACAAAGTGTTCCTCTGGTAAACGGGAGTTGCATAATCTCATAGTCATAGGAACATGTATAAGTCATGAAGAAAGCAATAGCAACATACTAAACGATCGAGTGCTAAGCTAACGGAATGGGTCAAGTCAATCACATCATTCTCCTAATGATGTGATCCCATTAATCAAATAACAACTCTTTGTCTATGGTTAGGAAACATAACCATCTTTGATTAACGATCTAGTCAAGTAGAGGCATACTAGTGACACTTTGTTTGTCTATGTATTCACACATGTATTATGTTTCCGGTTAATACAATTCTAGCATGAATAATAAACATTTATCATGAAATAAGGAAATAAATAATAACTTTATTATTGCCTCTAGGGCATATTTCCTTCACTTATCATGGACATAATGCCTATATGATATTGTGCCATGAATGATCATAGTCATACTAGTTTTTATTATTGTCAATTGCCTGAATGTAATTTGTCACCGTGCCATTGCCTTCTTTTTGAGAGAGATACCTCTAGTAAACCTGTGACCCCCGGGTCTACTCTTCCGTCAATACAAACTTCTACAAATTTGCTCTTTACTCTTTGCCTTTACTTTTCTCATACCAATATCTAGCTATTTGCTTTTAACATTGTAACTAGGAAGACAAGGGGATTGATAATCCCCTTACCAAGTTGGATGCAATTATTATTGTTGTTTGTGCGTAGGAACTGTTGACCTTGTTAGCTTGCTAATTCATATTGGTTCGATGAAACCATGGTTCCCAGCCGAGGAACATACTTTGCTTTTGTGCTACATCACCCTTCCTCTTTAGGGAAAACCCCACAACTCCTATGGGGTAGCGAAGGAATTTCTGGCGCCATTGTCGGGGAATCATCTTCTATCAAGTTAGGTACCTCCACACAAACTCTTTCCTTTAGCTGTTTTATTTCTTGCTTAGTTACTTTTGCCTTTTGCTTTGTTTGCCTAATATTTCAAAGCTATCAAAAATACCTTATTACTATTTTTGGATGTCTTGCTATCATGTCTACTCCTGGAAATACCAAGCTATGTGATTTTTCTAGTACTAATAACAATAATTTTATTAGTACTCTTGTTGCTCCTCGCGCCACTAGTGCAGAGTCTTATGATTTTAAAGTTGTCTGATAAAATCTTATGGAAGATCAAATTTCTGAAAAAGTTGCTACGAACAATCCTAGTAAAGATAGTCCTAGCGATAATTATGAGAAAATTCCTAAAACAATTGCCCAAGATAATGATTCTCATAATAAAGACGTTCCCTTAACTTTGCAAACCAAAAATATTCATACAGGAAGTGGGAATGTTATTGGAAAAGATGTTATTCAAGAATTTTTTACTTGTGCAGGAGTTATGCCAACAATTGGGGGATCTATCTGTACGAAAACTAATAGTTATGCGGGTGCTATGCTCATGCTTGTCATATAACTTGAAAGCAAATTTGTGTATGCTCATCCCTCTATTATAAAAACTCATGAGAAGTAGAAAATATATTAGATTTAATAAAAAAATACCGTGACGCCCTTGAACTATCGAACAGTCACTCTTGCTGCTAAACCGAGCGGTCGTAGCTTAGATGGTCTCTTAGAGATGTTTTGAATATGATTGCATGACATAGTAAGAAGAGAGCGGCGTTTTGGCTCCTGCCTCATCTGCTCCCGACCATGAATAGTAAAATAAAAAAGGTATTATAAAAATAAAAAGAACTGGTTTTATTTTTTGCACTGAAGTTATTTGAGTGTGTGATGTTTGTTCCAATTTTTAGCGTGTTTGGACATCTCAGTAGTTCTCAACAAAAAATACAAATTTGGGTATGTGAAAAAGGTTACTGCTCATGCACTATTTGGACCGATTTTTTGCCGACAGCTACTCAGTCGTTCGAACGCGCTGAAAATCTGCACGGACCACACGCACTCCAACACCTTTCATGCAAAAAATCATTTTTAAATTTTTTTCTACTATTCTTTTGGATTTCTGTTCATGGGTGCACATGAGGCCGGACTTAGAGCAACTCCAACGCGTCGACCCAAATGGACTACACTTTTGTCCGCTTTTCATCCGTTTGGGTCGGCTGCTCCCTCGGCGTCCGCCCTGTTTAAGATTTGCGTCAGCAGTGCGCCCAATGGCCACGACCCATTTCATGTCCACACACAAATTGTGAAAAAGGCCTGCGGCCATAGATCATGCCAGCAGCCATGCCGTCGCCCAAAGTTCATATCGGCACCTTGCCAGCGCTTGTTGGGAATCGTTGCATGGAAACAAATTTTTTTCTATGCACAAGCAATGATCTATCCATGAAGATGCATAGCAACGAGGGGGAGAGTGTGTCTACGTACCCTCATAGACCGTAAGCGAAAGCATTTCACAATGCGGTTGATGTAGTCGAACTTCTTCGCGCTTCAACTGATCAAGTGCCGAACGTATGGCACCTCCGCGTTCTGCACACGTTTAGCTCGGTGACATCCCTCGCGTTCTTGATCCAGCAACACGTTGAGGTAGTATATGAGTTATGTCAGCATGATGGTGTGGTGACGATGATGGTGAAGTGATCTCCGTAGGGCTTCACCTAAGCACTACGAAAATATGACCGGGGGTGTAAACGATGGAGCGAGGCGTCGCACATGGCTAGGAAATTGTCTGTTGTGTGCTAGGGAGCCCCCCCCCCCCACATATATATATAGGTGGGAGGGAGGAAGGAGCAGCCATAGGAGGCGCCAAAGTAGGAGGAATCCTACTTGGAGTCCCTCCCAAGCCGTGCGCCCCCCTGCCATATATAACTGAGGGAGAAGGAAAGATGGGGGAGAGGAAAGGAAGTGGGAATCCTAATCCATAATTTCCTTTCCATTCTCCCCTTTCATTCCCCTCCTTAGGCTGGCCCGTATAGGGGCGCACCAGCCGATTGTGGCTGGTGTGTTTTGATACGTCCATTTTGCATCATGCTTTTATATCAATGTTTATTGCATTATGGGTTGTTATTACACACTCTTATTTTATAAGGTTTACATGAAGAGGGAGAATGCCGGCGGCTGGAATTATGACTGGGAAATGAGCAAATATTAGAGACCTATTCTGCACAACTCCAAAAGTCCTGAAACTTCATGGAGAATGTTTTTGGAATATATAAAAAATATTGGGCGAAGAAAATACCAGAGGGGGGCCACCAGCCAACCACATGGGTGGAGGGCACGCCCTACCCTCCTGGGCGCGCCCCCGTCCTTGTGGGCCCCCTGGCAGGCCTCCGACGCCCATATTGTGCTATACGGTTTGTTTTGACCTGAAAATAATCAGAAGGAAGCTTTCGGGACAAAGCGTCGCCGTCTCGAGGCGGAACTAGGGCAGAACCAATCTAGGGCTCTGGTGGAGCTGTTCTTCCGGGGAAACTTCCTTCCGGGAGGGGGAAATCGAAGCCATCGTCATCATCAACGATCCTCTCATCGAGAGGGGGGCAATATCCATCAACATCTTCACCAGCACCATCTCCTCTCAAAACCTAGTTCATCTCTTGTATCCGATCTCTATCTCAAAACCTCAGATTTGTACATGTGGGTTGCTAGTAGTGTTGATTACTCCTTGTAGTTGATGCTAGTTGGTTTATCCGGTGGAAGATTCCATTTCCAGATCCTTAATGATAATTAATAATCCTATGATCTTGATTATAAATATGCTTTGTGAGTAGTTACGTTTGTTCCTGAGGACATGGGAGAAGTCTTGTTATAAGTAACCATGTGAATTTGGTATTTGTTCGATATTTTGATGAGATGTATGTTGTCTTTCCTCTAGTGGTGTTATGTGAACGTTGACTACATGATACTTCACCATTGTTTGGGCCTAGGGGAAGGCATTGGGAAGTAATAAGTAGATGATGGGTTGCTAGAGTGATAGAAGCTTAAACCCTAGTTTATGCGTTGCTTCATAAGGGGCTGGTTTGGACCCATATGTTTCATGATATGGTTAGGTTTACCTTAATTCTTCTTTCATAGTTGCGGATGCTTGCGAGAGGGGTTAATCATAAGTGGGAGGCTCGTCCAAGGAAGGGAAACATCCAAGCACTAGTGCACCCACATATAAAATTATCAAAGTAATGAACGCGAATCATATGTGCATGATGAAAACTAACTTCACAACAATTCTCATGTGTCCTCGGGAGCGCTTTGCTTTATATAAGAGTTCGTCTAGGCTTGTCCTTTGCTACAAAAAGGATTGGGCCACCTTCATGTACCTTAATTACTTTTGTTACTTGTTACCCGTTACGAATTATCTTAACACACAACC
This sequence comes from Triticum aestivum, assembly GCF_018294505.1. Classification (NCBI taxonomy): domain Eukaryota; kingdom Viridiplantae; phylum Streptophyta; class Magnoliopsida; order Poales; family Poaceae; genus Triticum; species Triticum aestivum. The sequence goes on along the minus strand of NC_057806.1, from coordinate 318,764,626 downwards.
ATCTGTTACCGATAATTTCAGTGCTTGCAGAGAATACCTTGCTGAAAACCGCTTGATATTTCCTTCTGCTCCGCGTTGGGTTCGACACTCTTACTTATCGAAAGGACTATGATAGATCCCCTATAGTAGTGGGTCATCATGTTTCCCCTCTTGGCCCATAAGGCCCATATCTTTTGTTGGGGGTGCCCGAAACCCATTCCGGTGACCCGATAAGTACCCGGTACCCCCCGAAACACTTCCGGTGTCCGAATACCATCTTTCTATATATCAATCTTTACCTCTCGACTATTTAGAGACTCCTCGTCATGTCCATGATCTCATCTGGGACTCCGAACAACATTTGTTCACCAAATCACATAACTCATTTAATACTAAATCGTCATCGAACGTTAAGCGTGCGGACTCGACGGGTTCGAAAACTATGTAGACATGACTGAGACACCTCTCCGTAAATACCCAATAGTGAAACCTGGATGCCCATATTGGCTCCTACATATTATATGAAGATCTTTATCGGTCGAACCGTTATGACAACATGCGTAATTCCCTTTGTCCATCGGTATGTTACTTACCCGAGATTCAATCATCGATATCTTCATACCTAGTTCAATCTCATTACCAGCAAGTCTCTTTACTCGTTCTGTAATACATCACCTTGTCACCAACTCCTTAGTCGTTTGCTTGCAAGCTTATGATGTGTATTACCGAGAGGGCCCAGAGATACCTCTCCGATATTCGGAGTGATACATCCTAATCTTGATCTATGCCAACTCAACAAACACCTTCGAAGATACCTGTAGAGCATCTTTATAATCACCTAGTTACGTTGTGACGTTTGATAGCACACATGGTTTTCCTCCGGTATCCGGGAGTTGCATAATCTCATAGTCGAAGAAAAATGTATTTGACATGAAGAAAGCAATAGCAATAAAACTGAACTATCATTATGCTAAGCTAATGGATGGGTCTTGTCCACATCATTATCCTAATGATGTGATCCCGTTATCAAATGAAAACTCATGTCCATGGTTAGGAGACATTAACCATCTTTGATCAACGAGCTAGTCTAGTAGAGGCTCACTAGGGACACCGTGTTTGTTTATGTATTCACACATGTATTAAGATTTTCGATCAATACAATTCTAGCATGAATAATAAACCTTTATCATGGATAAGGAAATATGGAATAACAACTTTGTTATTGCCTCTAGGCCATATTTCCTTCAGTCTCCCACTTGCACTAGAGTCAATAAACTAGTTCACATCGCCATGGATTAACACCCATAGTTCACATCACCATGTGACTAACACCCAAAGAGTTTAGTAGAGTAAATAATCTAGTTCACATTGCCATGTGATTAATACCCAAAGAGTACAAAGGTGTGATCATGTTTTACTTGTGAGAGAAGTTTAGTCAGCGAGTCTGCCACATTGATATCCGTATATATTTTGCAAATTTCTATGTCTACAATGCTCTGCATGGTGCTACTCTAGCTAATTGCTCCCACTTTCAATACGTATCCAGATTGAGACTCAGAGTCATTTGAATTGGTGTCAAAGCTTGTATCGAGGTAAACCTTTACAATGAAATCTTTATCACCCCCATAACCGAGAAATATTTCCTTAGTCCTCTTAGGTTACAAAGGATAATTTTGACCATTGTCCAGTGATCCACTCCTGGATTACTTTGGTACCTCCCTACCAGACTTATGGCAAGGCACACATTAGGTCTGGTACAAAGCATAGCATATATGATAGAACCTATGGCCGAGGCATAGGGAATGACTTTTATTTTCTCTCTATCTTCTACAGTGGTCGGGCTTTGAGTCTGACTCAACTTAACACCTTGTAACACAGGCAAGAACCCTTTCTTTGACTGGTCCATTTTGAACTTCTTCGGAACTTTGTCAAGGTATGTGCTTTTTGAAAGTCCTATTAAGCGTCTTTATCTATCTCTATAGATCTTGATGCCCAATATATAAGCATCTTCACCGAGGTCTTTCATTGAAAAACTCTTATTCAAGTATCTTTTATGCTATCCAGAAATTCTATATCATTTCCAATCAACAATATGTCATCTACATATAATATCAGAAATGCCCCACTCACTTTCTTGTAAATACAGGCTTCACCGAAAGTCTGTATAAAACCATATGCTTTGATCACCTCATCAAAGCGTATATTCCAACTCCGAGATGCTTGCACCAGTCCATAGATGGACTGCTGGAGCATGCACACTTTGTTAGCACCTTTAGGATCAAAAAACCTTCTGGTTGCATCATATACAACTCTTCTTTAAGAAATCGATTAAGGAATGCAGTTTTGACGTCCATTTGCCAAATTTCATAATCATAAAATGCGGAAATTTCTAACATGATTCAGACTAACTTAAGCATCGCTACGGATGAGAAGGTCTCTCATCGTAGTCAATCCTTGAACTTGTCAAAAACCTTCCACGACAAGTCGAGCTTTGTAGACAGTGACATTAGCATCATCGTTAGTCTTCTTCTTGAAGATCTGTTTATTCTCAATGGCTTGCCGATCATCGGGCAAGTCCACAAAAGTCCACACTTTGTTCTCATACATGGATCCTATCTCAGATTTCATGGCCTCAAGCCATTTATCAGAATCTGGGCTCATCATAGCTTCTTCATAGTCCATAGGTTCGCCATGGTCTAGTAACATGGCTTCCAGGACAGGATTATCGTACTACTCTGGTGCGGAACATGCTCTGTTCGACCTACGAGGTAAAGTAGTAACTTGATATGAAGTTTCATGATCATTATCATTAGTTTCCTCTCTAGTTGGTGTAGGCATCACGGGAATGGATTTATCTTGTGTGATACTTTCCAAATTGAGATAAGGTACAATTACCTCATCAAGTTCTACTTTCCTCCCACTCACTTCTTTCGAGAGAAACTCCTTCTCTAGAAATGTTCCATTCTTGGCAACAAAGATCTTGCCTTCGGATCTGTGGTAGAAGCTGTACCCGATTGTTTCCTTAGGGTATCCTATGAAGACGCACTTCTCCGATTTGGGTTCGAGCTTATTAGGCTGAAGCCTTTTGACATAAGTGTCGCAACCCAAAACTTTAAGAAACGACAACTTAGGTTTCTTGCCAAACCATAGTTCATCCGGTGTCATCTCAACGGATTCAGACGGTGACCTATTTAATGTGAATACAACTGTCTCTAATGCGTAACCCCAAAACGATAGTGGTAAATTGGTAAGAGACATCATAGATCGCACCATATCTAATAAAGTATGGTTACGACATTCGGACACACCATTACGCTGTGGTGTTCCAGGTGGCGTGAGTTGTGAAACAATTCCACATTGTTTTAAATGAAGGCCAAACTTGTAACTCAAATATTCGCCTCCGTGATCAGATCGTAGAAACTTTATTTTCTTGTTACGATGATTCTCCACTTAACTATGAAATTCTTTGAACTTTTCAAATTTTTCGGACTTGTGTTTCATTAAGTAGATATACCCATATCTGCTCAAATCATCTGTGAAGGTCAGAAAATAACGATACTCGCCGCGTGCCTCAACACTCATCAGACCGCATACATCGGTATGTATTATTTCCAATAAGTCATTAGCTCGCTCCATTGTTCCGGAGAATAGAGTTTTAGTCATCTTGCCCATGAGGCATGATTGAAAAGTATCAAATGATTCATAATCAAATGATTCCAAAAGTCCATCCACATGGAGTTTCTTCATGCGCTTTACACCAATATGACCTAAACGACAATGCCACAAGTATGTTGCATTATCATTATCAACTTTGCATCTTTTGGCATCAATATTATGAATATGTGTATCACTAGGATCATGATTCAATAAACCATTTACATTGGGTGTATGACCATAGAAGTTTTTATTCATGTAAACAGAACAACAATTATTCTCTGACTTATATGAATAACCATATTGCATTAAACATGATCTAATCATGTTCATGCTCAATGCAAACACCAAATAACATTTAATTAGGTTCAACACTAATCCTTAAGGTAGATGGAGTGTGTCATGGTGATCGTATCAACCTTGGAATTACTTTCAACACACATCGTCACCTCGTCCTTAACTAGTCTCTGTTTATTTTGCAGCTCCTATTTCGAGTTATGCTACCTCTTGAGCTTGCGTTGGTTTTTCCCTTGAAGAGGAAAGGGTGATGCAGCAAAGTAGAGTAAAGTATTTCCCTCAGATTTGGAGAACCAAGGTATCAATCCAGTAGGAGACAATGCACAAGCCATGGAATACCTGCACAAACAAACACCAACTTGCACCCAACGTGATAAAGGGGTTGTCAATCCCTTCACGGTTATTTGCAAAGTGAGATCTGATATTGATGGATAAACGGTAAAGTAATATTTTTGGTATTTTTGGTTTATGGAACGAAAAGTAAAAGATTGCAAAGAAAGTAAATAGGAAACTAAAATTATAGATCGGAAACTTATATGATGGAAAGTAGACCTGGGGGCATAGGTTTCACTAGAGGCTTCTCTTAAAATAGAAAATATTACGGTGGATGAACAAATTACCGCCGAGAAATTGATAGAAAAGCGCAAAGTAATGATGATATCTAAGGCAATGATCATGAATATAGGCATCACGTCTGTATCAAGTAGACTGAAATGATTCTGCATCTACTACTATTACTCCACACATCGACTGACTCCTACCTGCATCTAGAGTATCAAGTTCATAAGAAGAGAGTAACACTTTAAGTAAGATGACATGATGTAGCGGGATTAACTCAAGCAATATGATGAAAACCCCATCTTGTTATCCTCAATGGCAACAATACAATACGTGTCGGTTCCCCTTCTGTCACTAGGATCGAGCACCGCAAGATTGAACCCAAAGCTAAGCACTTCTCCCATTGCAATAAAAACCAATATAGTTGGCCAAACCAAATTGATAGTTCAAAGAGACTTGCAAAGATATCAAATCATGCATATAAGAATTCACAGGAGGTTCAAATAATATTCATAGATAAGCTGATCATAAATCCACAATTCATCGAATCTTGGCAAACACACCGCAAAAGAGTATTACATCGAATAGATGTCCAAGATCATCGAGGAGAACATGGTATTGAGAATCAAAGAGAGAGAGAGAGAAGAAGAAGCCATCTAGCTACTAGATATGGACCCATAGGTCTGTGGTAAACTACTCACGCTTCATCAGAGAAGCAACGATGTTGATGTAGAAGCCCTCCGTGATCGAATCCCCCTCTCGCAGGACGCCAGTAACGGCCCCTAAATGGGATCTCATGGGTACAGAAGGTTGCGGCGGTGGAAAAGTGGTTTCGTGGCTCTCCTGGAAGGTTTGGGGATTTTTGAGAATATATAGGCGGAAGAAATAGGTCGGTGGAGTCACGAGGGGCCCACAAGGGTGGGGGGCACGCCCTAGCCCCTGGGCGTGCCTCCCGACCTTGTGGCCACCTCGTGTCTTTCTTGACGTGCCCTCCAAGCCCTATGGATGTCTTCTGGTCCAAGAAAAATCATCGCGAAAGTTTCATTCCATTTGGACTCCGTTTGGTATTCCTTTTTTGCGAAACTCTAAAACAAAGAAAAACAGGAACTGGCACTGGGCTCTAGGTTAATTGGTTAGTCCCAAAAATAATATAAAATAGCATATTAATGTATATAAAACATCCAAAACATATAATATAATAGCATGGAACAATAAAAATATATAGATACGTTGGAGACGTATCAAGCATTCCCAAGCTTAATTCCTGCTCGTCCTCGAGTAGGTAAATGATAAAACAGAATTTTTGATGTGGAATGCTACCTAACATATTTATCCATGTAATTTTATCTATTGTGGCATGAATGTTCATATCCATATGATTCAAAACAAAAGTTTAATATTGACATAAAAACAATAATACTTCAAGCATACTAACAAAATAATTATGTCTTCTCAAAATAACATGGCCAAAGGAAGCTTATCCCTACAAAATCATATAGTCTGGCTATGCTCCATCTTCATCACACAAAATATTCAAATCATGCACAACCCCAATGACAAGCCAAGCAATTGTTTCATACTTTTGATGTTATCAAACTTTTTCAACTTTCACGCAATACATGAGAGTGAGCCATGGACCTAGCACTATAGGTGGAATAGAAGGTGGTTGTGGAGAAGACAAAAAGGAAGGAGACAGTCTCACATCAACTAGGCGTATCAACGGGCTATGGAGATGCCCATCAATAGATATCAATGTGAGTGAGTAGGGATTGCCATGCAACGGATGCACTAGAGCTATAAGTTTATGAAAGCTCAAAAAGAAAAACTAAGTGGGTGTGCATCCAACTTGCTTGCTCATGATGACCTAGGGCATTTTGAGGAAGCCCATCATTGGAATATACAAGCCAAGTTCTATAATGAAAAATTCCCACTAGTATATGAAAGTGAAAATATAGGAGACTCTCTATGATGAAGATCATGGTGCTACATTGAAGCACAAGTGTGGCAAAAGGATAGTAACATTGTCCCTTCTCTCTTTTGTCTCATTTTTTGGGCCTTCCATGGTGCTACATTGAAGCACAAGTGTGGCAAAAGGATAGTAACATTGTCCCTTCTCTCTTTTCTCTCATTTTTTGGGCCTTCTTTTTTTGGCCTTTCTCTCTTCTTTTTTTAATTTCCTCGCATGGGACAATGCTCTAATAATGAAGATCATCACACTTTTATTTACTTACAACTCAAAAATGACAACTCGATACTAGAACAAAATATGACTCTATATGAATGCCTCTGGCAGTGTACCAGGATGTGCAATGAATCAAGAGCGACATGTATAAAAATGATGAACGGTGGCTTTGCCATAAATACGATGTCAACTACGTGATCATGCAAAGCAATATGACAATAATGGAGCGTGTCATATAAATGGAACAGTGGAAAGTTGCATGGCAATATATCTTGGAATAGCTATGGAAATGCCATAATAGGTAGGTATGGTGGTTGTTTTGAGGAAGGTATATGGTGGGTTTATGGTACCGGTGAAAGTTGCGTGGCACAAGAGAGGCTAGCAATGGCGGAAAGGTGAAAGTGTGTATAATCCATGGACTCAACATTAGTCATAAAGAACTCACATACTTATTGCATAAATCTATTAGTCATCGAAACAAAGTACTACGCGCATGCTCCTAGGGGGATAGATTGGTAGGAAAAGACCATTGCTCGTCCCCGACCGCCACTCATATGGAAGACAATCAAAAGATATCTCATGCTCCAACTTCATTACATAACGGTTCACCATACATGCATGCTACGGGACTCACAAACCTTAACACAAGTATTTCTCAAATTCACAACTACTCACTAGCATGACTCTAATATAACCATCTTCATATCTCAAAACAATCATAAGGAATCAAACTTCTTATAGTATTCAATGCACTTTATATGAAAGTTGTTATTATATCCCTCTTGGATGCCTATCATATTAGGACTAAATTTATAACCAAAGAAAATTACCAAGCTGTTTTAAGGACTCTCAAAATAATATAAGTAAAGTGCGAGAGTTCATCAATTTCTATAAAATAAAACTACCACCGTGCTCTAAAAAGATATAACTATAGCACTAGAGCAAATTTGTCTAGCTCAAAAGATATAAGTGAAGCACATAGAGTATTATAATAATCACGATTCATGCGTGTCTCTCTCAAAAGGTGTGTACAGAAAGGATGAATGTGTCAAACTAAAAATCAAAGACTCAAATCATACAAGACGCTCCAAGCAAAACACATATCATGTGGTGAATAAAAATATAGCCTCAAGTAAAGTTACTGATAGACGAAGACGAAAGAGGGGATGCCTTCCCGGGGCATCCCCAAGCTTAGGATTTTGACATCCTTGAATATTACCTTGGGGTGCCTTGGGCATCCCAAGCTTAGGATCTTGCCACTCCTTGTTCCATAGTCCATCAAATCCTTACCCAAAACTTGAAAACTTCACAACACAAAACTCAACAGAAAATCTCATAAGCTTCGTTAGTATAAGAAAATAAATCACCACTTTTGGTACTATTGTGAACTCATTCTTTATTTATATTGGTGTAATATCTACTGTATTCCAACTTTTCCATGGTTCATACCCCCCGATACTAGCCATAGATGCATCAAAATAAGCAAACAACACGCGAAAATCAGAATCTGTCAAAAACAAAACAGTCTGTAGAAATCTAGAGATTTCGAATACTTATGTAACTCCAAAAATCCTGAACAATTAGGACGACCTAAGATTTTTTATTAATCTTCTTCAAAAAGAATCAATATTTTAACGCGCTTCTGCAAAAAATGAAAATTGATTTCCTGAGCTTAAAAGTTTCTGTTTTTCAGCAAGATCAAATCAACTATCACCGTAAGCTATCCCAAAGGTATTACTTGGCACAAACACTAATTAAAACACAAAACCACATCTAACCAGAGGCTAGATGAAATACTTATTGCAAAACAGAATCTAAAAAGCAAAAACAAAAATAAAGTTGGGTTGCCTCCCAACAAGCGCTATTGTTTAACGCCCTTAGCAAGGCATAAAACACGAATAGATCTAAGTATTATCATATTTGGTATGCAATCCATAAGTGGTTCTCATACTAGATTCATAAGGCAATTTAATTTTCTTTCTAGGGAAGTGTTCCATGCCTTTTGAGGGAGTCCTGGATTAGGGGGTGTCCGGATGGCCGGACTATACCTTCAGCCAGACTCCTGGACAATGAAGATACGAGATTGAAGACTTTGTCCCGTGTCCGGAAGGGACTTTCCTTGGCGTGGAAGGCAAGCTTGGCGATACGGATATGCCGATCTCCTACCATTGTAACCGACTTTGTGTAACCCTAACCCTCTCCGGTGTCTATATAAACCGGAGGGTTTTAGTCCGTAGGACAACATACAGAACAACAATCATACCATAGGTTAGCCTCTAGGGTTTAGCCTCTCCGATCTCGTGGTAGATCTACTCTTCTACTACCCATATCATCAATATTAATCAAGTAGGACGTAGGGTTTTACCTCCATCAAGAGGGCCTGAACCTGGGTAAAACTTCGTGTCCCTTGCCTCCTGTTACCATTCGGCCTAGACGCACAGTTCGGGACCCCCTACCCGAGATCCGCCGGTTATGACACCGACATTGGTGCTTTCATTGAGAGTTCCTCTGTGACATCGCCGTTAGGATTGATGGCTCCTACGATCATCAATAGTGATGCAGTCCAGGGTGAGATCTTCCTCCCCGGACGGATCTTCGTCTTTGGTGGCTTCGCACTGCGGGCCAATTCACTTGGCCATCTGGAGCAGATCGAAAGCTATGCCCCTAGCCGTCAGGTTAGATTTGGAAGTTTAAACTACACGGCTGACATCCGCGGGGACTTGATCCTCGACGGATTTGAGCCACTGCCGAGCGTGCCGCACTGTCACGACAAGCATGATCTAGCTCTGCCGCCGAACAGTGCCCTGGAGGCCGCACCCGCATCGGCTTCGACCCTTAATTCGGAGCCAACTGCGCCGATCGAGGATGGGTGGTTGGATGCCGCCTCGGGGGCTGCGATCCCAACGGCGATCGAGCCGAACACCAGCCCCGCACTCTGCGAGACTCGTAACTCCAAGGAGTCAGACTCCTCTCCGGACTCCGAACCCTCCGCGCCCCTGCCGATCGAATCCGATTGGGCGCCGATCATGGAGTTTACTGCCGCGGACATCCTTCAGCACTCACCTTTTGGCGATATTCTGAAGACACTAAAGTCTCTCTCTTTATCAAGAGAGCCCTGGCCGGACTACGGTCAGCAAGGTTGGGATACGGACGATGAAGAAATTCAAAGCCCACCCACCACCCACTTTGTAGCCACTGTCAATGATTTAACCGACATGCTCGACTTCGACTCTGAAGACATCGACAGTATGGACGCCGATGAAGGAGACGATGAAGAACCAACGCCTACTGGGCCCTGGAAAGCCACCTTGTCATATGACGTATACATGGTGGACGCACCAAAAGATGACGACGAGGAGCGGAAGGACGCACCAAAGGCTTGTTCCCTCGAGAAGCAGTCAAAGCGGAGACGCAAGCGCCGCCCCAAATCCCGCCTCGACAAAAATAACGATCACACACACCCAGCGCTGGAGCAGGGCGAACCGCTGCCGGACAGCGGCAATCCGGGTAATCAAACCGAACAAACAAATTCTATCAAGGATAATGGTCCGGATGATATAACGCCGGACAGGCACGCGGAGCAGCACAACGCCCGTAAAAGGCTTGTTGCCACCGCGAGGAGTCTTAAAAAACAGAAGCAAAGGCTCAAGGCTGCGCTAGACACATTCCAAATCAGATGGAGTAAAATACTCAGCACAGCAGCGAGGTACGACAACAATTGCCCCTCCAAGAGCTACCCAAAGCGGAAGCTGCTACCTGAATTCGATGAGGAGGCCTCAGACCCCCCACAACCAAATATCAAAGCAGCCACCTGGCCGGATAAACGACCCCTCTACCAACACAGAGCGGCATACAACGCCACTCACAATACAACACGCGACCCATGCGAGGGCTCGCACCCAAAGGACGGCGCAGCAAGATCCATCTATGGACCACGCAAGCGCGCCCCAGCATACAATGCAACACAACAAACATCCGAACAACGTGGTACACCCAGCTACAGGGGTGCCGCACACCCCTTATGTTTCACCGATGAGGTGCTGGACCATGAATTTCCAGAGGGATTCAAACCCGTAAACATAGAGAAATACGACGGAACAACAGACCCTGGGGTCTGGATTGAGGACTACATCCTTCATATCCATATGGCTCGAGGAGATGATCTCCACGCCATCAAGTACTTACCCCTCAAGCTCAAAGGGCCAGCTCGTCACTGGCTTAAAGGCCTCCCCGAAAGCTCCATTGGAAGTTGGGAAGAGCTCGAAGACACCTTTCGGGCAAATTTTCAAGGGACTTATGTCCGACCTCCGGATGCGGACGATTTGAGTCATATAACTCAACAGCCCGGAGAGTCAGCCCGAAAGCTTTGGAAAAGGTTTCTTACTAAAAAGAACCAGATTGTCGACTGTCCGGACACCGAAGCCTTGGCAGCTTTTAAGCATAGCGTCCGTGACGAATGGCTCGCCAGACACCTCGGCCAAAATAAGCCGAGAACGATGGCCGCATTAACAAGCCTCATGACCCGCTTTTGCGTGGGTGAGGACAGCTGGCTAGCCAGATGCAGCACCAGCGACCCCAGTACATCTGAAGTTAGAGATGGAAACGGGAAATGACGGCGCAACAATAACAAACGTCAGAATAAAGAAGACAACACGAAGGGCACGACAGTAAACGCCGGATTCAAAAACTCTCGACCAGGTCAGCAAAAGCCGCCCTCTAAAGGCACCAGGGATGAACTGTCCAGCCTCAACAAAATTCTGGACCAAGTATGTCAGATCCATAGTACCCCGGGTAAACCGGCTAATCATACCCACAGAGAATGTTGGGTCTTCAAGCAGTCTGGCAAGCTCAACGCCGTACACAAGGGGGAGGATACACCAAGTGAAGACGAGGACGAGCCTCCCAAGCAAACACTTGGGAACAAAATAAATTTCCACTAGAAGTCAAAACAGTAAACATGTTACACGTGATCAAGGGAAAAAACAACGCGGCACTCCCAGGAAAGTATACCCAAGTGCCTGTCACCGCGAAGTCCTGCCACTGGTCGTCTCAACCGACCACTTTCGACTATCGCGATTACTCAGCAAGTATCCTACACGCAGGATGGGCCGCCCTGGTATTAGACCCAATAATTGGCGGACATCACTTCACACGAGTCTTGATGGACGGTAGCAGCAGTCTAAACCTAATATATCAGGATACAATCCGCGGGATGGGGTTAGACCCAACAAAAATTCGCCATAGCAATACTACCTTTAAAGGAGTAACGCCAGGCCCAGGGGCTCATTGTACGGGCTCCCTCCTACTACAAGTTATATTCGGCTCCCCCGATAACTTCCGTCGCGAGCATTTAACCTTCCACATCGCTCCGTTCCAAAGTGGCTATCAAGCACTACTCGGACGCGAAGCTTCTGCTCGCTTTAATGCAATACCACACTATGCCCCCCTCACACTCAAGATGCCCGGTCCACGTGGCATCATTTCAGTGAAAGGAAATATCAAGCGATCTCTGCGCGCCGAAGAGAGTGCGGCTGCCTTGGCAGCCGCACACTAAAGGCGCCCGGACCAGCGAAAGCATCCAATAGGTCGTCAAGACCTCAGACACAATTAATCAAGTCCGGCGCTGCTATTTATACCGAATAAGTGGTCACACCCCTATTTGTCAATAGAAGGGGCTCAACGCGCGCAGACAAGTGGCAATTTTTTCTCATCTTGAATTATACATAGTTTCTTTAAAAACTAACTTTTTGCACGACAACGTTTTCACCCAAATTCCTCTCTTTTACAGACGATCATCGTGCTACACCCGTCCAGCATACGGCACAACGGAGACACAGGCGAAGATGTGCAGCAGGGACCCGCTCCAAGGATTCTTTTTAGATTAAGACCTTGTGTAAACCTTTTTTACTGTCTCTTGTAGATACATATCCACCGTTGAGAAGGATGCTGATGTCTTGGCATGTGGCCACGCCAGAACAATGCACATACCTGGACACAAGGGGCTTCTTACAAAGGCCATTATTTAGGCCCGGTTTATACCACAAAGACCGAATACCTTAGGGAGTGTTCAGCGTCGCAAGTTTGGCCTTATATGCATCAGCTCCGAATCATTGTCTTTGGTCAAATGGTGGGTTTGCCCGGCTCCTGTGTCTTGGTGCCTTACGTTCTGCTTTACCGGCTAAGGTAGCACCAGGAGAACTACTGTGATTGTGCCCAGGTTCATCCGGACGAGCACCTCAGTAGAGAAAGCCGAAAACTGACTGTCATGATATAGTGTGAGACTGGTCAACCACCCGATGACCTGTTGGAATGTTGGAATTCCTCCGCCTTAACGAAGTGCCGTTTTCCGGCCAGGCATGTTCGCACCCCGGGATCGGGAGAGCGCGGAGCCACCAGGGGCTATCTAGTAGCCCCACTGTCAAACTCCTATGGCCAAGTGAAAGTGCTAAAGCATTATAGTCCGGTTGCCTCGCTCGCTCCGCTATCACCTCCTTAATAGAACCAAGCCGTTGGGTTAAGTGTGAACATGTGTTTTTTGCGAGCACCTCCGCATTATATGCGTGGGGGTTGAAGCCGACGGCTGCAATCTTTCAGGTTATACACATGTATACATAAACGGCCGCCTAGGAGGCATCATATTACTTTCAGGCAAAAGTATAAAAATAGCCTCATAAAAATTTATAAAAGCATTTCTCTTACAATGAGATTACATATCACTCAATGTAGGATCGAAAGTATGTCCAGAGGGGGGGGGTGATTAGACTACTTGACCAAATAAACTTAACCTTTTCCCAATTTTAGTTCTTGGCAGATTTTAGCTATTGTAGGACAAGTCAAGCAATCATCACACAATTCAAGCAAGCATGCAAAGAGTATATTGGCAGCGGAAAGTAAAGCATGCAACTTGCAAGAATGTAAAGGGAAGGGTTTGGAGAATTCAAACGCAATTGGAGACACGGATGTTTTTCCCGTGGTTCGGATAGGTGGTGTTATCCTACATCCACGTTGATGGAGACTTCAACCCACGAAGGGTAACGGTTGCGCGAGTCCACGAAGGGCTCCACCCACGAAGGGTAATGGTTGCGCGAGTCCACGGAGGGCTCCACCCACGAAGGGTCCACGAAGAAGAAACCACCCACGAAGGGTCCACGAAGAAGCAACCTTGTCTATCCCACCATGGCCATCGCCCACGAAGGACTTGCCTCACTAGCGGTAGATCTTCACGAAATAGGCGATCTCCTTGCCCTTACAAACTCCTTGGTTCAACTCCACAATCTTGTCGGAGGCTCCCAAGTGACACCTAGCCAATCTAGGAGACACCACTCTCCAAGAAGTAACAAATGGTGTGTTGATGATGAACTCCTTGCTCTTGTGCTTCAAATGATAGTCTCCCCAACACTCAACTCTCTCTCATAGGATTTGGATTTTGTGGAAAGAAGATTTGAGTGGAAAGCAACTTGGGGAAGGCTAGAGATCAAGATTCATATGGTAGGAATGGAATATCTTGGTCTCAACACATGAGTAGGTGGTTCTCTCTCAAAAGATATGAGTTGGAATTGTGTATGTGTTCTGATGGCTCTCCACACGAATGAAGAGGAGGTGGAGGGGTATATATAGCCTCCACACAAAATCCAAACGTTACACACAGTTTTCCAATCTCGGTGGGACCGAATCAACAAACTCGGTCGGACCAAAAAGGTAAACCTAGTGACCGTTAGAGATTTTCGGTGGGACCGACATGCAACTCGGTAGGACCGATATGGTTAGGGTTTGGGCATAACGTAATCTCGGTGAGACCGATTACACAAACTTGGTGAGACCGAGTTTGGTAATAAGCTAACCAGAGAGTTGGTCAGGCAAACTCGGTGGGACCGATTTGCTCTTTCGGTGAGACCAAAAAGTTACAAAAGGGAAACAAAGAGTTTACATTGCAATCTCGGTGGGACCGATTCGCTCTTTCGGTGAGACCGAAAAGTTACGAAAGGGAAACAGAGAGTTTGCAATCCCATCTCGGTGAGACCGAGATCCCTATCGGTAGAACCGAATTGCTAGGGTTTGGCAGTGGCTTATGACAAGTGAAACTCGGTGGCGCCGGATAGAAAGAATCGGTAGGACCGAGTTTGGCTTAGGGTTTAGGTCATATGTGGATATGGGAAAGTAGTTGAGGGTTTTGGAGCATATCATTAAGCACATGAAGCAAGAGGCTCATTAAGCAACACCTCATCCCTCCTTGATAGTATTGGATTTTCCTAAAGACTCAATGTGATCTTGGATCACTAAAATATAAAATGAAGAGTCTTGAGCTTTTGAGCTTGAGCCAATCCTTTGTCTTTAGCATTTTGAGCGTTCCACTTTCACATCCATGCCATGCCAATCATTGAGCTTTCCTGAAATAGTCATCTTGGAATAGCATTAGCTCAATGAGCTATATGTTGTTATGAATTACCAAAACCACCTAGGGATAGTTGCACTTTCAATCTCCCCTTTTTGGTAATTGATGACAACATATAGATCAAAGCTTCGACAAATGATAATAAGCATGAAATATATCGTCGCTTTGAGAAGTATGTGACAAGTAAGAGCTCCCCCTAAATTTGTGCATATTTAAAATTTGCTTTGGACTGCAAATGTACAAAGAGTTAGAGTCATGGGTTACTCTTCCATGTCACATACATCTTGGTGGAGCGCTTAAAATGATAAGAATGAAATACATGCACTCATCACCAAGAATAGTGAATGATCACATAAGATAGATAAGATGATAATATTAAGCAAACATTAAGTGTAGCTTATGATCAAACACATGATCATCAATCTCTCACGAGCAATGACGTAGTATCTCAAGCACTCAAAAGCAAACAAAGTTCGAAAAACCACCAAATAAAGCAAGAGAGAAAAAAAAGCAACACTCTCTCTCTCTCGAAGCCTATGATCTATACATTTTTCTCCCCCTTTGGCAACAAGTTACCAAAAAGTTCCTAGAAAATGCATAGTGCTAGATCGACGCTCAGGCTTGATCTTCAGGTGGTGGTGGAGTCCGGAGCACTCCAAGGACGAAGCCTTCTGTAGACGTGGTTGGAGTTGAGGCTGAAGTAGATGCTGGAGCTGGTGGAACTGAGGCTATAGCTGGTGCAGAAGTGGTGGCTCTGGTGTCAGCAACTGGCACTGCATGTGATCTCTGAGCTCTTGGCACTCTGGCAAATGCATCAGTTGTAGTCTTGCCTCTCCTCTCCTGCATGTCATCCTGAAGTTGTTCCACTGCAGACTGAATCTCTGTTACTTTGACATCCAAGTCATAGAACTTTTGTTCCATGATCCTCTCTAAGCTCCGCTGATTCTGAGTGAGGGTGGCCAGTCCTTGCTCAATCCTCAGTGTGGATGCAATCAAGTAACCAAGCTGCTCTTGTTTGGTTTTCAAGAAATACTCAGATGCCTCCTCTTGAGTTGGCATCTTGGCAGCTTTCTCCTTCCTTGCCTTCTCCTTCTTTGCTTGTGCTTGTGCAGATGATGGTTCATTCTCATTCATGACAACTTGATTATCTTCAAAATCGAGACGGATGGGCAGGTGTTCCTTGTCCAATAAGTATATGCCTGTGCCCATCTTGGAGTTGATTAACTCCTGAATTTGTGGGGCATATCCACAGCTCCTCTTCTGATCAACTGCTGTCCTCTTAATGGTCTCTACCATGAGGCTCATCACTTTGAACTTCTGTGGCACATCAAATATATGAAGCAAATTGATCACGTGGCCCCTGATCATCTTGTGATCTCCAGACTTGGGCAATAAGGTGTGCCTAAGAATCCAGTTGATGGTTGGCAGCCCTGACAGAAGATAATGCACTGAGCCAAACTTGAAAGTATCAAGTGCTTCATTTGGAATCTCCTTGCACATGTTTGACATTGAGTTGTGGTCCATCTTCTTCTTGGCATAAATGTCCAAGCCATCGTCATGCTCTTCTGGGGCATTAATCAGCTGAGCCCATTCAGCAACTGTAGACTGGTACCTCGTACCCTCTGACATCCATACAATCCAGCCATCTGGATAGAAATGGGCTGTGGAGTAGAACTGCATGATGAGTTCCTCGTTCCACTTTGTGAGCTTCTGCCCAACAAAGTCCTCTACTCCACATGCCTTGAAGCTGTCCTGCACTCCAGGGTAGTACTCTTCGTTGTCCTTGATGTATTGCCAATCAACCCATCTCATATCACAGACAATTGGCTTCTTGTCTAGCAGCACTGTCTCATAAAAGTCTTGCTGCTCCTTGGTGTGAAACCTGTAGTCAACTGCAGTCCTTCTCCTTGAAGCATACGGGTCTGCTTCTCTCCACTTCCGGAGCCCTGAATCTCTCCCGAGTTTCATATCCTCAGCCACAGGATGAGCATCGTTGTGGTCTGGGATCTTGGGCTTGAGCTTTCTAAGAACATTCTCTTCTTCTTCTTCTGCAGCTTCAGGCATTGGGGCCTTGTTCTTCTCAGTAGCTGGGATGCTTCTTGTGTTCCTCTTTGGCTTTGGCTTTGGAGCTGGCTTGGCCTTGGAAGCAACTGCCCCTGTTCTTATGGCATCACCCATCAGCTTGGGTGCCTTAGGTGCTGGTGCACCTACCTCTTCTTCTTCCTCCTCATCTTCCATGATGGAAGCCTTGCCAAGCACTCTGGCTACAGTTTTCTTCACCCTTTCTTTCCTCTTCTTGCCTTCAGCAGCAACTGGCTCAATGGGAGTGGGCTTCTCAGTTGAAGCTCTGGCCTTTGACATAGGTTGTCTGCCTGCTGGCCTTTTGATCTTCATCCCTGGTTTTATGCCCTGTGCTGGCTCAACTCTCTTGGAAGTTGCTTCCTCTTCTGCTACATAATCCTCATCTTCTGAGTCTGAGGTTCTCTTCTTTCTCTGTCTTGTGGCAGCTTTAGGCAGATTGCTAGGAGTACTTCTGCTGCCATCATCTGAAGAACATGAGGGACTAGTGCCCTCACTCATCTGCACTTGCTCTTCTGACATGTTCTGGCTAACACTTTGGTCTGACATGATGAACAAGCTGACTGCTGACCCTGTGAATAGGTTATAGATGAGATAGAGTGGATAAGCATCACAAAATGCAGAGATTTTTGCAAAAGAATAATTCAAAAACTTAGTTTTAGTTTCCCACTGAAAGCATCTCGGATCTACAGATTTCTAAACTCGGTGATACCGAAGCAGTTTTGGCACCTAAACTAGTGAACTCGGTCAGAGCGAGTCACAGTTCGGTGGCACCGAGACTGCTAGGGTTTCATTGAGTTCCAAAATCGGTCACACCGATAAGTAATTCTCGGTCAGACCGAGTCTCACTTGTGCAATGGCATAAGCCAAATCGGTGGGACCGAGTTTTTCAACTCGGTGGGTCCGAGATGGTTTCAGCGGAAACCTAACCCTAAAATTTTCGAATTAAACCAAATCTACGAGTTCATTGACTGGATAGAAGTTTACCAAACGTGGCAAGAATCATGATGATCACAATGTGCTAAGAATCGGATTGGGGAATAGCACAAAGATCGAGTCCATACCCTAGTTCGGTGGAGACTCGCTACGGCGGCAACGGCGGGGTTGAATTTCCGTTGACGGCGACGGAGACCAGCGACTGGAGGCGGCTGGCGGCGAGGAGACGATCCGGAGACCAAGTTGGTAGAGCAGGCTATCGCGCGGGTGAAGGGGTTCGAAGAAATTTCCAAATTTTTGCCCGTGACTATATATAGCCCGACCCTGTCGGTGTGACCGAGTGGAACAACTCGGTGGCACCGAGATGCAAAACTGTATACAGTTGTTGCAACTCGGTGTGACCGAATGGTTCAAATCGGTTGCACCGAGATTGAAAACCTGGATCAACTTAATGATCTCGGTAGGACCGAAAGTAGGGTATCGGTCAGACCGAGAATCATAAAGAGGTTTTGGAAGTTTAAGTCTATGACGAATCGGGGACTCCGAGCGCTCCTCACACAGAATGGTTCGAATCTGACTTGATCAAATTTTGTGATGTAGCATGAATAGAGTTTGAGACGAGAAAAGCATAGATAGCTAGAGGAGGTTCTTAGGCATTCTTGTCCATCCACTTGGCAAAAGGAGATAAAACCAAACAATCAAAACAACAAGTGGATGTCCTCGAATGAGTAAAATATGCAACCAGCATGCTCACACAATAAGATGGCAAATGAAATATGTGACAAGGCATGCACAACCAATTCTAGCATCTATCAAGCAATTTGCGATGACAAGGTCATCTATATATGAGTATATTGACTTAGGAGTCAAGTGAGAACACTTGATCATAGGTCATACTCATCGTTTAAGCTCAAGTGGGGTTGCCACTTTTACATAAAGCATTGTTGTGTTCACATCTTTAGAGTTGCTTTAGCTCAAGTCTTAGAGTAAAGCTCCCCCTAGATGTGATATCCCCCCTTAGAGGGATGAACTAACCTCGGGTTTTGTCGATGATGACTTCATGTAGATGTTGAAGATGTGGATGCTCTGATGTAGATCACTTGGAGCTATCCATTTGAGTGAATTGCACTTTCAATACCTACATGGGTTAGTCCCACAAGGAACAAACAAGGATATCCATAGACATAGAGTGATGCACACACAAGATGATGTCCATGAAAACTTTTAGGTTACCTTGTCCCTTGTCTTACCAACAAGAGGGTTTGTGACTCCTTGAACTAGTGCAAGATGTGGAAGTTGATTGCACTTGTTCTTGCCAAAATGATAAGAGTGAAGTATGTTGGCGGAGTCACCCTCAAGAACTCTCTAGTTCTTCTTCTTTTAGATCCACACCATCTTGATGGGAATCCTTGGAGTTGTAGTCGTACTTGATGAAGTGGAACTTGAAGTAGTCTTGGGAATCCACTTGACTAAGGTCTTAGGAGCTTCTTCAAATGCATCAATTTCCTCTTGAAGCTTGTCCTTGCCTTTTTGCTTGTAGTCTTGTGGTGGAAGATCATCTTGAGCTTGTGTCCCCTTGAAAGAAGTATCATACTTCTCTTGTTGAGGAACAAACTTTGTCTTGGGGTATTGATCTTCTTCCCACTCAACTCCATTGGCATTGAACTTTCATTCAAAACCAACACCTTGATTCTTCCGGTGCATTCCTTGCTTGCGCACAATTTCCTCGAATTGCTTACTCCCGGCAAGGCTTTTGTACACTCCTTTCTCTATAATTCCCTTCAATAAGCTATTTTCTTGCTCAAGTGTAACTTGGCTAAGAGAATCATTAGTGGAATCAAGAGAACTACTAGAAGCAACAATATTGGATTTAGCATGATCATTGTTACTGCTAGAGGAAGAATCTTTCTTGTTCTTGTTACTAGACTTGACTTGAGGCATGTAAGTGGATAAGAGTAAACGCTTGGCAATGTAAGAAGAACTTTTCTTGCAAAGATCATCATTGATTGCTTTTAAGAACTCATGCTCTTGATCAAGATTGAGCTTTTCAAAGCGTAATTTCTCATGAGCTCTTAAAAGTTCTCGATGATCTTCGAAGATAGTTTCATGAGTTAACTTAAGAGTGTTTAGTTTTTTAGTTAGAGCCTCAATCTTCTCCTTATCATTGTCATTCGTTTTATATTGATTAGCATGATTAATTGACGTTTCATCATAGTATTCATCACTAGAGTTGTCAACAAGCAAATCATCACCTAACAAGTCATCTTCATCACTATTGAAATCAACATACTCGGGGTGTGTTACCTTAGGACCTTTGGCCATGAAGCATCTTCCAATTCCTTCATTTGGTGAGTCAAATATGTCGTAGGAGTTGGTTGACACAAGTGCTAGACCGGCAACACCTTCATCTTCAGTATCTTCGGAGTCGGAGTGATAACTTCTCTCGGAGTGGCTGTCGGAGTCGGAGCCGGATACCCATTCACCAACATGAGCTTGATGTCTTCGTTTTGTGTAGCTCCTTGATGATTTTTCCTTCCTTTCCGAATCCTTGCTTCTCCGTGAGTATCTTCGTTCATAACGATCATCTCTACTCCTTCTCTCTCTTGGTGGTGATTCTTTGCTTCTTCTTTTTGGAGAATCTTCTCTTCTCTTGTAGGGAGCCGTACACTCATTGGAATAGTGTCTGGGTCTTCCACAACTATAGCAGTTTCGCTCTCGACTAGAAGATCTTTTGTCATTGTAGGACTTTGACTTGAAGCTTCTATCTTTGCTTCTACTCTTGTAGAACTTGTTGAAGTTCTTCACCATTAAGCTCAATTCTTCATTGAAGTTTTGTTTCTCACTTGATGATGTAGGGGCTTCACATGAGTCTTTGTAGGCACCACTTGATTTGTTGTGAAGTTCCTCTTTATCCTTAAGTGACATCTCATGAGCAACAATTCTTCCAATCACCTCCGTTGGCTTGAGATCTTTGTAATTGGGCATCATTTGGATCAATGTGCACACGGCATCATATTTTCCATCCAAGGCTCTTAGAATCTTCTTGATGATGAATCTATCGGTCATCTCTTCACTTCCTAAGCCAGCAATCTCATTTGTGATGAGAGCAAGCCTAGAGTACATTTCAGCGACACCTTCACCATCCTTCATTTTGAACTTGTCAAGTTGACTTTGAAGCACATCCAACTTGGATTCCTTGACGGAGTCGATACCTTCGTGCATATCAATCAAAGTGTCCCAAATTTCCTTTGCATTCTCAAGACGGCTGATTTTGTTGAATTCTTCGGGGCACAATCCGTTGAAGAGAATATCACAAGCTTGAGCATTGTATTGCAACATCTTCAACTCATCCGCGGTAGCTTCACGGTTTGGTTCTTTTCCATCAAAGAAGTCACCTTGCAAACCAACACACACAATAGCCTAAACGGCGGGGTTATGTCCAAGAATATGCATTTTCATTTTATGCTTCCAACTAGCAAAATTAGTACCATCAAAGTAAGGACCTCTACGGTGATAATTTCCCTCGCTAGACGCCATACTCTCCTAGGTTGTGAAACCAAGGCTATGACCACCAAAAGCTATGGAGATCAAAGCAAATGGAGACCAAAGCTCTGATACCACTTGTAGGATCAAAAGTATGTCTAGAGGGGGGGTGATTAGACTACTTGACCAAATAAACTTAAGCTTTTCCCAATTTTAGTTCTTGGCAGATTTTAGCTATTGTAGGACAAGTCAAGCAATCATCACACAATTCAAGCAAGCATGCAAAGAGTATATTGGCAGCGGAAAGTAAAGCATGCAACTTGCAAGAATGTACGGGGAAGGGTTTGGAGAATTCAAATGCAATTGGAGACACGAATGTTTTTCCCGTGGTTCGGATAGGTGGTGCTATCCTACATCCACGTTGATGGAGACTTCAACCCACGAAGGGTAACGGTGGCGCGAGTCCACGGAGGGCTCCACCCACGAAGGGTAATGGTTGCGCGAGTCCACGGAGGGCTCCACCCACGAAGGGTCCACAAAGAAGCAACCACCCACGAAGAAGCAACCTTGTCTATCCCACCATGGCCATCGCCCACGAAGGACTTGCCTCACTAGCGGTAGATCTTCAGGAAATAGGCGATCTCCTTGCCCTTACAAACTCCTTGGTTCAACTCCACAATCTTGTCAGAGGCTCCCAAGTGACACCTAGCCAATCTAGGAGACACCACTCTCCAAGAAGTAACAAATGGTGTGTTGATGATGAACTCCTTGCTCTTGTGCTTCAAATGATAGTCTCCCCAACACTCAACTCTCTCTCATAGGATTTGGATTTTGTGGAAAGAAGATTTGAGTGGAAAGCAACTTGGGGAAGGCTAGAGATCAAGATTCATATGGTAGGAATGGAATATCTTGGTCTCAACACATGAGTAGGTGGTTCTCTCTCAGAACATATGAGTTGGAATTGTGTATGTGTTCTGATGGCTCTCTCCACGAATGAAGAGGAGGTGGAGGGGTATATATAGCCTCCACACAAAATCCAACCGTTACACACAGTTTTCCAATCTCGGTGGGACCGAATCAACAAACTCGGTCGGACCAAAAAGGTAAACCTAGTGACCGTTAGAGATTTTTGGTGGGACCGACATGAAACTCGGTAGGACCAATATGGTTAGGGTTTGGGCATAACGTAATCTCGGTGAGACCGATTACACAAACTCGGTGAGACTAAGTTTGGTAATAAGCTAACCAGAGAGTTGGTCAGGCAAACTCGGTGGGACCGATTTGCTCTTTCGGTGAGACCGAAAAGTTAAAAGGGAAACAAAGAGTTTACATTGCAATCTCGGTGGGACCAATTCGCTCTTTCGGTGAGACCGAAAAGTTACGAAAGGGAAACAGAGAGTTTGCAATCCCATCTCGGTGAGGCCGAGATCCCTATGGGTAGAACCGAATTGCTAGGGTTTGGCAGTGGCTTATGACAAGTGAAACTCGGTGGCGCCGGATAGAAAGAATCGGTAGGACCGAGTTTGGCTTAGGGTTTAGGTCATATGTGGATATGGGAAAGTAGTTGAGGGTTTTGGAGCATATCATTAAGCACATGAAGCAAGAGGCTCATTAAGCAACACCTCATCCCTCCTTGATAGTATTGGCTTTTCCTAAAGACTCAATGTGATCTTGGATCACTAAAATATAAAATGAAGAGTCTTGAGCTTTTGAGCTTGAGCCAATCCTTTGTCCTTAGCATTTTGAGGGTTCCACTTTCACATCCATGCCATGCCAATCATTGAGCTTTCCTGAAATAGTCATCTTGGAATAGCATTAGCTCAATGAGCTATATGTTGTTATGAATTACCAAAACCACCTAGGGATAGTTGCACTTTCACTCAAACATAATATTTTTTGAGCACTGGGTCTCTATCAAATGAGCACCCTCAAGAACTTCTTCAAAGTAGTGCTCAGCAGCCATTCGACCTATGGCCGAATCCCGCGCTGCAACAGTGGTAGCATCCATCTCCGCCCAGTATGCTTTAACATGGGCAAAGGCCATCCATGAGCCCTCTATGCACGCCGACCTCTTCATCACATTAATGCGCGGCACCACATCAAGGAGCTGCTGCACCAAGCTGAAATAGCTATTTGGTTTTGGCCTTTCCGGCCATAGCTGATCCACAACAGACCTCATGGCGAGTCCGGACAACCTATTCAGTTCGGCCCATTCGGCTAATTGGTCAGTCAATGAAAGCGGACGCTCGGGAGAATGGAATTGTCTCCAAAACAGCTGGTCCACTTCACGATCCATCTGACCCTGGAAGTACTTGGCCGCATCGGCAGCGCTCGCCGCCAAATCCATATACACATCCTTCGAACTCCATAGCTGATCCAAAGAGGCATACCGTGGATCTCCGAACTTCCTCCGCAACATAAAGGATTTCCCAGCTACAATATCCCCGGCTTCCCGCAGCTCCTCCTTCTTCACCCTCATAGCAGAGCGGATGTCTTTTCTTGTCGCAGCAGCCTTCTCAAGGTCCGATGCCTTCGCTAGGTTTTCCTTTTCAAGAACCCGGCAACGGTCGGTGGCGGCTTTTAATTCTATGGCCATCTTGGCCATCTTATCTCGGCTCTCGCCATGCGCGGCCTTCTCGATTTTCAACTCTTCAGCTGCCTTCAAAGCAGCCGCATTACTTAACCTCGCTTGTTCCTTGGCTCGGGCAAGTTCTGCCCGCAAGGCTTCAACAGTGGCAGCTCCATCTGCAGTCACAACATATTAAAGATACTAGCATCATGCTGCTCTTACTATGTTGCGTTTACCAGATAATGACACTTACCCTGTGCCTCGTCAAGCCTTTTGTTAACAAGCTCGATGTCGGCGTCTGCCGCATCCAACTGCCGTTTTAAATGGGCAAACTCGCCAGTCCGGCTAGCCACCGGAGCCTCCATCACCTGCACATAGAAGCAGTATGGTTATTACCTGGGAATATGATCCTCTGTTCGTCGTCATTTGCGATGACAACCAGAGTCTCAGGGGCTACTATCTACACAGGGCACACCTAGCATGTGCAGGACTATCATACATTATTTTACGTACCTCAAAGCCTGTCAGTAGACTCATAAAAGCTTCATGCAATCCACTTTCGGCGGACAAGATTCTCTCCATCATCGTATTCATCAGCAAACGGTGTTCATTTGAGATGGCCGCTCGCCCCACCAACTCCCTCAGAACATCCGATCGCACACCAGACGGTGCCGGACTCTTTTTTCCGCTCTCGTCGGGAGCCGGACACTGGGAGCTTCGGGGGTCAATGGGATTATCTTCTGACCTCACCGGACCCGGAGAGGCCCTCTGCAACGACACTTCGGGGTCGCCCGCTTCCGGAGCGGAGGAGTCCGGAGGGGGCGTTTCGCTCTCCATCATCTCTGGAAGAAGATCCCCCGAAGACTAGCTCATTTGAGAAGGGCTAAGGCCCGAACTACAAAGATATATGCGGTGGTTATTTTCTCAGAAGAAAAAGATGGCATACCTGTACTATTAAAGTATTTCGGGTCACTTACGACTCGCTGGAGAATTGATCCCCCCGTAGACTTTGTGTGGCAAAAGCACCCCCCAAGATAGGACCTTCTGTGGGAGACTTCTTCTCCCGTTTGAAAGCTTCGGCGTCCAAATCCCTGGGCGCGGTCCTTTTCCTCCTCCGGTCGTCTTCCTTCATGGAGACGCTCGCTCCCTCGGTTAGAATGGGCAGCGTTGGGGGCCCGCGTCCGCCCGTATTATCCTTCCCAGTATCTTCCTTCAAGGGCTCCGGGCAAGGTGCGACCTGGAGCATCTTTTCCAATACCGGATTGTCCAAACCCTCAGGGAGGGGGCCGAACACCGAATCAACTTCGCCTTTGTTAGCCAGTCCTGGTCAAAAAGCGAACTCTCAGAAATAACTTCGTAACAAATGAGAGATAGTATGTTCGGCCGGAAGATTCCTTACCTGTTCGGCAGCGCGGTTACTGCTCAGGCCCACGTCCCCGGTGATTTCCGGACACTCTACCTAAGGTCCGAAGAATGACTTGTAAATCTCCTCGTGCGTCAGGCCGAGGAAATTTTGGATGACACGCGGTCCCTCGGGATTGAACTCCCACAAGCGAAGGGGCCGGCGTTTGCTAGGCTGGACTTGACGAACCAGCATAACTTGTATTACCGCAACCAAACTAAAATCTCCGTTGAAGAGATCTCGAATGCGGCTTTGCAGTATGGGCACGTCCTTGGCTGGACCCCAGCTCAGACCTCTGCTGATCCATGACATCAGTTGTGGTGGAGGGCCCGAGCGGAAAACAGGGGCGGCCGCCCACTTGGCACTTCTAGGAGCCGTGATGTAGAACCACTCCTGTTGCCACAATTCAGACACTTCTGGAATGGAACCTTTGGGACACGGAGCTCCCATCATCTTGCATATTGAGGCACCTCCACACGCTGCATGTTGCCCCTCGATCATCTTCGGCTTTACTTCAAAGGTCTTGAGCCACAAGCCAAAGTGAGGGGTAACCCGGAGGAAGGCCTCACACACGACAATAAATGTCGTGATATGATGAAAGGAGTCCGGAGCTAGATCATGGAAATCTAGCCCGTAATAAAACATCAAACCCCTGACGAAAGGATCCAGAGCGAGGCCTAGACCTCGGAGGAAGTGGGAGACGAACATGACGCTCTCGTTGGGTTTGGGGGAGGGGACGGCCTACCCTCGGGCAGGAAACCAATGCACAACCTCGGCGGTCAAATATCTGGCCTCCCTCAACTTTTTGATGTCTTCTTCCGTGACGGAGGAAGGCACCCATCGGCCTTGAAGGCTAGATCCAGACATGATTGAAGGTCCGGAGCACCTGACCTGAACTTTGGGTGTTTGAGCTTGAGGTGGGGGAAGGATTCGATTGAGCACGGGAGGGAAAAAATAAAAGCCTTGTCCCTTTATAAAGAGGGTGAATATCAAGCGTCCTCTCCGTGGCCGTTTGGACTTGCCTATAGTCTAGGAGTCCTAGAAGCGGTTGGGTTACCCACGCCTGTATTGATGAGAATCCCGGAATAAGGGGCCACGACTCTGCTTTAACAAGACGTGCCAAGGAAACCGCCTCGCATGACGCGCTGAGGTGGGATAGTAAAACGATTCGAATAAAGGCTTGGCCGTGGTGCGTCACACTATGGAATACGTCAGCAGATTAGATTTGTGTAAATATTATTCTCTCTATGGAAATATCTGGAAACTTATTTTGCAGAGCCGGACACTATCTTTGTGTTCAAAATCTTCTATGAAGTACTTGGAGGAGGAACCCGCCTTGCAATGCCGAAGACAAACTACGCGCCGGACTCATCGTCATTAAAGCCTGGTTCAGGGGCTACTGAGGGAGTCCTGGATTAGGGGGTGTCCGGATGGCCGGACTGTACCTTCAGCCGGACTCCTGGACTATGAAGATACAAGATTGAAGACTTCGTCCCGTGTCCGGAAGGGACTTTCCTTGGCGTGGAAGGCAAGCTTGGCGATACGGATATGCCGATCTCCTACCATTGTAACCGACTTTGTGTAACCCTAACCCTCTCCGGTGTCTATATAAACCGGAGGGTTTTAGTCCGTAGGATAACATACAGAACAACAATCATACCATAGGCTAGCTTCTAGGGTTTAGCCTCTCCTATATCGTGGTAGATCTACTCTTGTACTACCCATATCATCAATATTAATCAAGCAGGACGTAGGGTTTTACCTCCATCAAGAGGGCCCGAACCTGGGTAAAACTTCGTGTCCCTTGCCTCCTGTTACCATCCGGCCTAGACGCACAGTTCGGGACCCCCTACCCGAGATCCGCCGGTTTTGACACCGACACCTTTCCTTAATGAAAATTGAAATCTAATGTTTCCTTCTTTAATATCAATAATTGCACCTATCGTTCTAAGGAAAGGTCTACCAAGAATAGTAGGACATGTAGGATTGCAATCTATATCAAGAACAATGAAATCTATGGGCACATAATTCCTATTGGCAACAATAAGAACATTATTAATCCTACCCATAGGTTTCTTAACAGTGTCATTCGCAAGATGCAAATTTAAGGAACAATCATCAAATTCATGGAAACCTAACACATCACATGAAGTTTTTGGAATCCTGGAAACACTAGCACCCAAATCACACAAAGCATGCCATTCATAATCTTTAATCTTAATCTTAGTAGTAGGTTCCCTCTCATCATAAAGTTTTCTAGGGATAGAAACTTCCAATTAAAGATTTTCTTCAAAGGATTTCATCATAGCATCAATGATATGTTTAGTAAAAGCTTTGTTTTGATTATAAGCATGAGGAGAATTCAACATGGATTGCGACTAGGAAATACAATCTATTACAAAACAATTATCATAATTAAATTCCTTGAAATCCAAAAGAGTGGGTTCATTTCTACTTAAAGTTTTGACCTCTCCAATCTCACTTTTATTAATTTTTGCATCAAGATCTAAAAACTCCAAATCATTGGAACGCTTTTTAACTAAAGTTGACTCATCTCCAATCCCATCTTTATCAAGATTTATTTTAGAAAACAAAGATTCAATAGGAGTCACGTCAATCACTTTAAGATCTTCATCATTATTCAAAACCTCTGGTTTGGCAGCCATTTTCTTTACTAAAGTAGCTTGTTTATCAGAAATTTGACCTACTAAATTTCCAAGATGCGCAAACTGAGATCTCAAACCAAAAAAAATCCTTAGACATATCATCAAGCTATTTATTCATGTATTCGATAAACCTTTTCTGCTCCTTGAGCTTGTTTCTAAAGAAATTGTTGTGCTCAAGAGTATCAAGTTCATAAGAACAGAGTAACGTATTAAGTAAGATGACATGATGTAGCGGGATTAACTCAAGCAATATGATGAAAACCCCATCTTGTTATCTTCGATATTAACAATACAATACGTGTTGGTTCCCCTTCTGTCACTAGGATCGAGCACCAGAAGATTGAACCCAAAGCTAAGCACTTCTCCCATTGCAAGAAAAACCAATCTAGTTGTCCAAACCAAATCGATAGTTCGAAGAGACTTGCAAAGATATCAAATCATGCATATAAGAATTCAGAGGAGATTCAAATAATATTCATAGATAAGCAAATCATAAATCCACAATTAATCGAATCTTGGCAAACACAACGCAAAAGAGTATTACATCGAATAGATCTCCAAGAACATCGAGGAGAACATGGTATTGAGAATCAAAGAGAGAGAAGAAGCCATCTAGCTACTAGCTATGGACCCGTAGATCTGTGGTAAACTACTCACGCTTCATCGGAGAGGCAATGGTGTTGATGTAGAAGCCCTTCGTGATCAAATCCCCCTCCGGCAGGACGCCGGAAAAGGCCCCTAGATGGGATCTCATGGGTACAGAAGGTTGCGCCGGTGGAAAAGTGGTTTCGTGGCTCTCCTGGAAAGTTTTGGGATATTTGAGAATATATTGGCGGAAGAAATAGGTCGGTGGAGTCACGAGGGGCCGACAAGGGTGGGGGCACACCTTCCGACCTTGTGGCCTCCTCGTGGCTTTCCTGACGTGCACTCCAAGCCCACTGGATGTCTTTTGGTCCAAGAAAAAGCATCGCAAAAGTTTCATTTCGTTTGGACTCCGTTTGGTATTCCTTTTCTACGAAACTCTAAAACAAGGAAAAAACAGGAACTCGCATTCGGCTCTACGTTAATAGGTTAGTCCCAAAAATAATATAAAATAACATATTAATGCATATAAAACATCCAAAATAGGTAATATAATAGCATGGAACAATAAAAAATTATAGATACGTTGGAGATGTATCAAGTTACTGATCTTAGCAATTGAACCGGTATCAAATACCGAGGGGTTGCTATAAACAATAGTAAAGTACACATCAATAACATGTATATCAAATATACCTTTGTTCACTTTGCCATCCTTCTTATCCGCCAAGTATCTGGGGCAGTTCCGCTTCGAGTGATCATTCCCTTTGTAGTAGAATCACTCAGTTTCAGGCTTGGGTCCAGCTTTGGGCTTCTTCTCGGGAGTGGCAACTTGCTTGCAATTCTTCTTGAAGTCCCCTTTCATTCCCTTTGCCCTTTTTCTTGAAACTAGTGGTCTTGTTAACCATCAACATTTGATGCTCTTTCTTGATTTCTACCTTCGCCAATTTCAGCATCGCGAAGAGCTCGGGAATCATTTTCGTCATTGTAGGTGTCAAAACCGGCGGATCTCGGGTAGGGGTCCCGAACTGTGCGTCAAGGCCGGATGGTAACAGGAGACAAGGGACACGATGTTTTTACCCAGGTTCGGGCCCTCTCTATGGAGGTAATACCCTACTCCTGCTTGATTAATATTGATGATATGGGTAGTACAAGAGTAGATCTACCACGAGATCAAGGAGGCTAAACCCTAGAAGCTAGCCTATGGTATGATTGTTGTATACGGAGTTTATGTCCTACGGACTACAACCCTCCGGTTTATATAGACACCGGATAGGGTTAGGGTTACACAGAGTCGGTTACAATGATAGGAGATCTTGAATATCCGCATCGCCAAGCTTGCCTTCCACGCTAAGGAAAGTCCCATCCGAACACGGGACGAAGTCTTCAATCTTGTATCTTCATAGTCCTGGAGTCCGGCTGAAGGTATAGTCCGGCTACCCGAACACCCCCTAATCCAGGACTCCCTTACTAGCCCCTGAACCAGGCTTCAATGACAACGAGTCCGGCGCGCAGATTGTCTTCGGCATTGCAAGGCGGGTTCCTCCTCCAAGTCCTTCATAGAAGATTGTAAACACCAAGAGTAGTGTCCGGCTCTGCAAAATAAGTTTCCACATATTGCCATAGAGAGAATAATATTAACACAAATCAAATCTGCTGACGTATTCCGCAGTGCGTCATCACACTACGGCCAAGTCCTTTACTCGAATCGTTTTTACTTTTCCACCTCAGCACGTTTCGCGAGGCGGTTTCCTTGGCACGTCTTGTCAAAGCAGAGATCGTGTACCCCTTTTACGGGATTCTCATCAATACGGACGTGGGTAACCCAACCGCGCCATTTATCACGGCGCTTGGGAGGCAAGCGAGTTTTACTAGGCTGGTGGGGACGCACAACCGCATCCGCCCATATAAGGGGATAAGGATCCACCTTTTTACATACGCCTTCTTCCTCCTTTGCCTATCCATCTCCTGCACGCTCAAGCTCCAGCGCCCAAGCCCGCACTTCCCACCTCAACCTTCTCCAGCAATGTCCGGAGCGGGAGGCAAGTGGATGGTCTCCTCCGCTACGGAGGGCCAAGTCAAGAAGCTAAGGAAGGCCGAATACCTGTCTAAGGACATCGCGCACCAGCTTCCCGAAAAGGGGCAGCATCTCCCCACCCCGAGGCCCCATGAGAGGGTAGTATTTCTTCCCCACTTCCTCCGCGGATTGGGTTTTCCACTCCACCCATTTGTCCGGGGGCTCATGTTCTACTACGGCCTGGATTTCCACGATCTGGCCCCCGAACTTCATCCTCAACATCTCGGTGTTTATCGTCGTGTGCGAGGCTTTCCTCCGCGTCCGCCCTCATTTCGGCCTGTGGCTCAAGACCTTCAACATCAAGCCCAAGGTGGTGCACGGCAGCCAGGCGGAGTGCGGAGGCGCCATGGCGGGCAAGATGGCCAACGTCCTATGGTTTGAGGGCTCTTTTGTGGAGACCCTAAAGGGGTGGCAATCCGGGTGGTTTTACATCACCGAGCCACGCGATCCGAACTGGATCGCAGCCCCCGAGTTCCGATCCGGACCCCCACGCGGCTTATGTCCTGGAAAGAGATGGGCCTGTCGTGTGGTGATGAAAAAGAGGTGACCGGATTGCAAACATGCATCCAGTCCCTGGTGAACAAGCCAATCCGGCTTGTTAATGTAATCCAGGTTATGCTCGTCCACCGGATCCTCCCGTGCCAACAACGGGATTTTAATCTGTGGGAGTTCGACCCAGCGCAGCACCATACCCTTAGCAGGCTTTTCGACACGACGTACGAAGATGCCTGGAAGGTGCTATTCAAGGGTGCCGAGGCTCCCGCATCTGCTTCCGAGGACCGCGGATACAGCTCGCAGCGTCACGCTAGCGAGGTAAGCTATCTTCACCTTTTACAGGATGTTAAGCTTTTTTCATAGTTTGACTCTATGCAGGATCTAAAGTCCCTTACCTTTGACAGGCTTGGCGGGCGATATCCGGACCGATTAACTGTCCGGCTCCTCTGCCCAAAGACCCAGCCCCAGGTTTACTAGTGAAGCTGCTGGTTCCGGCGCCTTATGTGGTGCCGGAGAAGAAGGCCAAGAAGAAGAAGACCACGGGGACTCGAAAGAGTGCCTGTAATGTGGTGGTGTCGGACTCGTCATCCGACGAGTCCGAGACGCCCTCTTCCCATGAAAACGAGGAGGAGGAAGAAGAAAACTCTCCCCCCCAGCGGAGGGAGGAGAGAAGAGGAAGGCCACCCCAACGGGGGAGGCCGAGGGGTCTAGGAAAAGGAATACCCCTCTGCCGGACTACTCCCCCGACGCCAAAGAGGGCGAAGAGGAGTGGCCAAACAGGGCCAAGCGTCCGGTGAAATTGTAAGTTTGGATATCAGAGTAACTCATGATGTTCCTTTGTTGCATAGCTTTCCCTAATGTCGAACGTAATTATGCAGCCCGCCCCGGGCCGAATTCAATGAATCGTCGGGCGGCTCCCTGGACTCATCGGACGTGAACTCAGTTCCGCCCGCTGTCTCCCCCCGCACTGCAGACGACGGCGAAGTGGCGTCGCGACAAGCTCCGGGGTAGGAGGAGGTGGTCCCGGAGGAGCCGCAAGGCAACCTCCCGGACTCCAGGAGTGAAGGGGATAAGGCCCCCCAGGGCTCCAAGTCCGGCTTTGTGCCGGACACCGCGCCGGAATCTTCCACAGTTCCGGACAGCGGTAGGCGAACTCCTTCCAAGAGGAGCAAGCCTTCTGAGCCGGCGGCCTCCGTCTAGCCGGAGGTGCCGGACAATCTGCTGGAGGTGCTTGACGGCGCCTCCATCAACGAGGGGCACCGTACTATTATGAGTACGGTGATCCAGAAGGTTCGGTCCGCCAAGAGCGGACTGACTGAAGCTTGCGCTAGCCTTCTAACAGGCTTCGAGGTAAGTAAAAATATGTAAAAATATTACCGCATAGACAGTAGCCCCTGATGCTCTGTTTGGCGTTCGGAAAGAAAAGCCGAATAGAGGATCTATTAAATATCGCAGGAGTCTAACAAAAAAGAGTCAATATGCATATGCAGGCTTCGCTGCTATCCACCGCCGCACTGACTGTGGAGGTGGGTGTCCTGAAGCAGGACCTCGAGCGGACCGAGCAAGAGCTAGGCCTTGCCAAGCGGCGGCTCGAGGAGAAAGAAGGTAAGAAATACCTTACAGAGAAGGTGCCTATAAAAAGGCGTGATTACAAAAAAATAATAGGATTGTACTGCTTATTGTAGGGGCCACGACTGAGGTAGCGACCCTTAAGCAGGCGCTGTCTGAGGCCGAAAAGAAAACGGCCGCGAAGCGCACCGAGCGAGACAGACTTGGGGCTCAGGTCGGCGAGGTGCAGCAAGAGCTTCAGGCTCTCATGAAAAAACATGAGAGTTTGGAGCTTGAGTCAAAGGCGCAAGCATCCGAGCTTGCGACGGCCCTTGAGACTGCCAAGTCTTCCAAGGCCGAAGCCCAAAAGGCCCTCCAAGAGTTCGAGGAGATGAGGAAGATAGCAGCGGGTAAGGCATTCTTTATGCAAAGCAGAAATATAAAAGTAAGCTACTTGTTACTTACCCGAATCCGGAGCTCTCCAGGGGCATTCACAGATCTTCCCCGCAGTGTATCCAACACCGCTGCATTCTACTAAGCTGAAGAGGGTAGCTCGACGGAGAAGGTGTTCTGGTCTCAGTATTCTGAGGCCGGACACCCTGTGTCCTTGAGCGACTAGCTGAAACAGTTGGTCGAGCTCCACAAGGCGGCCGAACAGGCCATGAAGGGCTTCATAGTTCGGCTGTGGCCCAGAGAGGCCCTGCCTGGGAGCTATTTAGGGCTGGTGCAGCGGCTGGTGGAGGCCTGTCCGAGGCTCGAGTTCATCAAGCGCTCCGTCTGCATCAAAGGTGCCCATCGGGCCCTTGCCCGTGCAAAGGTGCACTAGGGTAAGCTGGACGGTGAGAAGCTTGTGAAGGACGGGCCGCCGCTGGGGAAGGAGCATCGCAAGCCCGAGAACTACTACAAGGATGTTCTTGCAGGTGCCCGCCTTGTGGCGGATGAATGTACCAAGGATGTGATTTTTGAATGAACTCGCTCGTGTTTATCCCGTGCACTGAAAACTTGTTCTTATGTGCTAAGCAATGCTTATTGAATTTAATATATTACTTTCTGTGCGGCCGTTTATCAAAAAATTTGAGAGATGGCCAGTTGTCGGCTTCTACCCCCATGCCACTAGTGCTGGGGTGTTCGGGATAAACCTGAGCACTCTTTTTCCCATAGTTGGGTCCTTCGAGGGAGGCGCTCAGCACAACGAACCAGGCAATCAGACTATAATGCTTGAACACTCTCACTTAGCCATAGAACTCTATAATTTTAAATTTCGGCGAAGCCCCTAGTTCGGAAGACCGAGTTGGGGGCGCTATCCACGCCTTGGCCGGACAAAGCCAGCTCCTCGCTCGAAGGGCATAAGTCTTTAGGGACTCGAAAAACCTCTCGAACAGCGACCGGTCTCTCGCCTCATCATGATAGTCAGTTTTAGCTTTCTCCACTGAGGTGCTTAACCCAGCTGAACCGGGGCACAATCACAGTGGTTCTCCTAGTGCTACCTTAGCCGATATAGCGGAACGTAAGGCAACAAAACATAGGAGCCGGGCAAACCCAAGTATTGACCCAAATCATGATTCGGAGCCGATGCATATAGTGCTATAAGTTCGGGGTGCCGCACTTGTGAAAGTGTACGGACTTCTCACGCCATAATGAGGGGTACTGAAGCCCCTGGCGTGTTTGCCGTACCATGGTGTACGGGTGCAATCATGTCATTTAATAAACATATATGTGAAAAGAGGATAATGCAAAAAATAGACAAAAAGCTATGCATTCTTTATAGAGAGGCTATTTATCAAAGCCAAACGATATGAATAGTGCGATAAGCAAAAAGATATTGGACTATTTAACATGTCCTGACCAGGGGCAGGCCGCGGAATTGTATTCAAAACAGGTATACTGCTCGTAATAGAGACCACGTGGGAGTTCCATAATGCGGCATGGCTTGTCTGCCTCCCTGGATCTTGCATCATTTGTGCGGCAGTCGAATTGCCGAACAGGTCGTCCCGAGTATGGAGTCCTGAAAGGAAGAAAAAATTAAAAAAAGAATTCGGCAGCCCCTAGTACGTTTTAAGCCGTATTTTGGGCGTGCCGTTATTGTGCCCCTTCCCCTGTGCCCATGGTATTTCAAGGGCGTAGTTATGTACGCGAGGCACTGGTTTCGCTATGTCACGAGAGCTAGGGTTGGGGCCGCATTGCTACGCTTTCTCAGAGCGTGCCAGGCGGTCCTGCTGTGGGTTACTCCGGGCGCGCTTGGCAGTGTCTGGCTTTTTAACGGCCATACTGGAGAATTGCCTAAGAAGGCTACTTTGTACTTCCGCTGCGAGAGCCGCCGTGTGCTCCTCCGTATGGAGGGAGCGTTCGGTGTTTCCGTTGACCGTGATTACTCCTCGAGGGCCTGGCATCTTGAGCTTGAGATATGCGTAGTGCGGCACCACATTGAACTTTGCGAATGCGGTTCGTCCGAGCAAGGCGTGATAGCCACTGCGAAACGGGACTATATCGAAGATTAACTATTCGCTTCGGAAATTGTCCGGGGATCCGAAGACCACGTCAAGTGTTACTGAGCCTGTACAGTTGGCTTGTACACCTGCTATAATCCTTTAAAGGTCGTTCTTGTGGGCTTAATCCTTGAGGGATCTATGCCCATTTTCCGCACTTTATCCTGGTAAAGCAGGTTCAGGCTACTGCCGCCGTCCATGAGGACTCTTGTGAGATGAAATCCGTCGATGAGTGGGTCGAGAACCAATGCGGCGAAGCCGCCATGACGGATGCTAGTGGGATGGTCCCTTCGATCAAAAGTGATCGGGCAGGAGGACCATGGGTTGAACTTTGGGGCGACTGGCTCCATCGCGTATACGTCCCGTAGCGCACGCTTCCGCTCCCTCTTGGGAATGTGGGTTGCGTATATCATGTTCACCGTCCGCACTTGTGGGGGAAAGCCCTTCTGTCCATTGTTGTTCGGCGGCCTGGGCTCCTCCTCGTCGTCGCTGTGCAGCCCCTTGTCTTTGTTTTCGGCTCTTAACTTGCCTGCCTGCTTGAACACCCAACAATCCCTGTTAGTGTGATTGGCTGGCCTTTCGAGGGCGCCATGTATCTGGCACAAGCGGTCGAGTATTCGGTCCAAACTGGACGGGCCCTAAGTATTCTTTTTGAATGCCTTTTTCTGCTGACCGGATTTATAGCCTCTGAATCCGGCATTGACTGCCGTGTCTTCATTGTTGTCGCTGCTAACGCGGCGTTTTTGCTTATTCCGACGTGTCCTGCCACTTTTGTCCTTGGTATCCAAATTACCAGGGTTCTTTGATAAGCTGTTACTGCGAGCTAGCCAGCTGTCTTCTCCCGCGCAAAAGCGGGTCATGAGTGTCGTGAGGGCTGCCATAGATTTCGGCTTTTCCTGTCCCAGGTGCCAGGCAAGCCACTCGTCGCGGATGTTATGCTTGAAGGCTGCTAGGGCCTCTGCGTCCGGACAATCGACTATCTGGTTTTTCTTTGTTAGGAACCGTCTCCAGAATTACCTGGCCGATTCCTCTGGCTCCTGAATTAGGTGGCTTAAGTCGTCGGCATCCGGTGGTCGCACGTAAGTGCCCTGGAAGTTGTCGAGGAATGCGGTTTCCAGGTCCTCCCAAGAACCGATTGAGTCTGCTGGCAAGCTGTTAAGCCAATGCC
Organism: Triticum aestivum; assembly: GCF_018294505.1. Lineage (NCBI taxonomy): Eukaryota > Viridiplantae > Streptophyta > Magnoliopsida > Poales > Poaceae > Triticum > Triticum aestivum. The sequence goes on along the minus strand of NC_057806.1, from coordinate 318,728,073 downwards.
GGGCCGGTCCTTTAAGTTTGAGCGGGAGGTATTTGATGGCGTGTAGATCGTCGCCGCGTGCCATGTGGATGTGAAGGAGATAATCCTCGATGCATACCGCCGGATCTGTTGTGCCATCGTATGATTCGATGTTTACGGGTTTGAAACCCTCTGGGATTTTATGATCCATTACTTCATCCGTGAAGCATAGTGGGTGTGCGGCGCCTCTGTACTGGGCTATATCATGACGCAGCTCGGAAGAGCTATGACTGTTGTGTTCGGCCCGGCCGGATTTGTTGTATCCGGAGTGAAGATCATCGTTACGTGTCGTAGGGCTCCTGCGCGATCCGTAGATCGATCTTGTTTGTCTTGCCTTATCCTCCAGTATGTCTCGCAGGTCTGGCGCATTTTCTCGTGCCTTAGTTGAGCGGCGTCGGGGCATGGCTTGGGTGGAGGGCCAAGAGGCCTCTCTGTCGCGGCCACGAGGTGGCCCGTCTATCATGTCGTGCACTAGTGATGTAGGTGCTTCCTCCTCTGATCGGGGTAGCGGCCTGCGCTTTGGGTAACTCTTGGAGGGGCGTTCGAGTTCATACTCTTCGGCCGCAGGGACTTCAGTCCATCTGTCAGCTAGCAAGTCTTGGTCAGCTCTAAGCTGTTGCTGCTTTTTCTTGAGGCTGCTTGCCGTGGCTAAAAGCCTGCGTTCGAAACGCTCTTGTTTGGCGGGGTCTGATGGTACGATGAATTCATCGTCATCGAGGCTTGCCTCGTCTTCGGAGGGAGGCATATAGTTGTCATCCTCGACCTCTCGGTCTGCCGCTCTCTCATGAGGGCTGGCTTCTCCATCTTCCTGTGCCGAATCTTGCTGGGGTGGGTGTTCTTCGGCGCTATCCGGGGTAGTATTATCTCCCGTGCCGGAATCACCGTTTTTGCTTTGGCGGTGAGGGAGTCCTGGATTAGGGGGTGTTTGGGTAGCCGGACTATACCTTCAGCCGGACTCCAGGACTATGAAGATACAAGATTGAAGACTTCGTCCCATGTCCGGATGGGACTTTCCTTGGCGTGGAAGGCAAGCTTGGCGATGCGGATATTCAAGATCTCCTACCATTGTAACCGACTCTATGTAACCCTAACCCTATCCGGTGTCTATATAAACCGGAGGGTTGTAGTCCATAGGCAATCAACTCCATATACAACAATCATACCATAGGCTAGCTTCTAGGGTTTAGCCTCCTTGATCTCGTGGTAGATCTACTCTTGTACTACCCATATCATCAATATTAATCAAGCAGGACGTAGGGTTTTACCTCCATCAAGAGGGCCCGAACCTGGGTAAAACATCGTGTTCCCTGCCTCCTGTTACCATCCGGCCTAGACGCACAGTTCGGGACCCACTACCCGAGATCCGCCGGTTTTGACACCGACATTGGTGCTTTCATTGAGAGTTCCTTTGTGTCGTCACAATCAGGAAGGATGCCTCCTCCCGTCTTTAAAGACGGCATCGTTGCTAAAGGAGCCTTGGCTGTCTGCCAGACCCTCCGGCTAGGTGGTTTCCTCATGACCGCCTGTTCGGCTGTTGCGCCGACGGTGACCTCTCAGGTCATCAAAAGCAACCTACACGTCAGCTCGGAGCTCGTCGAGCAGCTAGATCCAATGGAGCTCCCTTCCGTAAACGAGCTCTTGGATCGCATCGCTGCCCTGGGGGTCGCTACGGATTACGACCAGGTTGGGCTCAAACCCGATCTAAGAGAAATTAACTCTCCCCAAGTCACCCACCACATTGCAATGGTAGAGACGCAGTGCGGCGACCCTTCATCTATTTTAAGGACTAGCTACGTCCGAATTCCCGACCCCTCCAAGCCGGATACCCGCGGAGGGGGAGACATAACTCAAGACCTGAGCTTAGGATCAGGCAACGGGCCAGATTCACTGGACAACATCCAAGAATCCGAACTTCAGAGTTCGGAAACTCTTCGGCCTCCGAATCTTGGATTGTGTGAGGTTTCAGATTCAACAACACCCGCCCACCCGATCATAAGTGATCTCTCCCAAATCATGCAGAGGCCCGAGGAAACAGTACATCATTACTGGGCCAGATTCCTCCTGGTTATGAACAGGATAAAGGATTGCCGCGAGGAAGACGCAATCTCAATTTTCTGCAGTAATTGCACGGACAAGGGAATCCTTAACACCATAAGTCGTCGTGATATCACACGCTTCACTGACTTGGCGTCCATAGTACAAAAATACTATGTGATGGAAAGCGCCTGGAAAATCGAAATAAATTTTTGGGATAATCCGGCCTTGAATAGTAATCCCGTCCGAACTAAGAGGGTGCATGATCACAGGACACCCGGGATAAACACCAAAAAGCCGAAACCCTCTACAGGGCATGGAACCATACTGGAAAGATGGCTTGATGGACCCTATAGAATTCACAGTACAAAGGACGCCACACCAACTCACAGCCTTAGAGCATGTTGGATACTCCAGCAGGTGGCCAAAATCGGCGAGGACCTCTTAATTCCGGAGGCCACAGAAAGCCAGCCCAAGGACACCAGTACCATTCTCACAGTCTTCGAGACTTTTGCATCAAACAATGTGCAAAAAAGAACACTCCGCAGCCTCGCCGAAGTCTATCAAGTTGCAACAATAAATCCATGGAGCGACACTGCCATTACCTTCAACGCAAGTGATGAACCTAGATTCCGAACAGCCCGAGCACCAGCCGCATTGGTCCTCGGTCCCATAGTGGACGGCTTTCGCCTCACCATAGTGCTCATGGACGGAGGCAGCGGACTGAACCTCATTTATGAGGAAACCCTTCAAAAAATGGAAATAGACTGGAACCGCGTCGAGCGAAGCAGCACAAGCTTTAGAGGAATAATCCCTAGTCGAGAAGCGCGCTGCACAGGAAAAATCACACTAGATGTGGTGTTCGGCACGCCGGATAATTACAGGTCTGAAGAAGTCACGTTTCAGGTGGCCCCGTTCAAAAGCGGATATCATGCTTTACTAGGGCGGGAAGCATTCACAATCTTCCAAGCAATACCCCATTACGGGTACATGAAGCTTAAGATGCCCGGGCCGAACGGAATTATCACTCTAGCTAGTGATCGAGACGTAGCACTCCGCGCCGAAAAAAAGACGGCCGCATTAGCCCTTAAGGCACTATCCGAAGCCTTAGCGGCTGAGGAACTGACTGCGCTGCGCTCCACGGTTAACAGGGATGATGTGATACTCGACAAGAGATCCAAATCCACATCCTTCAAGCCAGCTGATGAAATAGTCAAATTCCAGGTCCATCCAACGGACCCCAATAAAACAGCTTCCATCGGGGCATGACTGAACCCTGATGTAGACGCCGCACTGCGAGAGTTCCTACGAGAGAACTGGGACATTTTCGCCTGGCACCCTTCAGACATGCCAGGGATCCCACGCAGGCTGGCCGAACACACCTTAAATATCCTAAAAGGATTCAAACCTGTCAAACAAGCCCTTCGGCGTTTTTCCGAACCCAAGAGACAGGCTATGGGAGAGGAGCTAGCCAAGCTATTGGAGGCCGGATTCATTAGAGACATAAAACATCCGGACTGGCTAACAAACCTGGTGATGGTACCAAAGAAGGACAAATCCTGGCGCCTGTGTGTCAATTTTAAAGACCTTAACAAGGCTTGCCCAAAGGATCCCTTCCCCCTCCCCCGTATCGATCAAATTATCGATGCCACCGCAGGACACGACTCGTTGTGTTTCCTCGACACATACTCCGGTTACCATCAAATCAAGATGGCAGAATCAGACCAAGCCGCAACAGCATTCATCACACCATACGGCCCATTCTGCTTCAACACAATGCCCTTCGGGCTGAAAAACACCGGCGCAACATATCAGCGCATGATCCAGACATGTATGGCAAACCAGATCGGCAAAACAGTGGAGGCATATGTGGATGATGTGGTCGTCAAATCAAGACATGTCGAATCTCTAGTAGACGACTTGAGGCTTGTATTCGATAACCTCCGAAAATATGGCATCAAGCTCAACCCGGAAAAATGAGTCTTCGGCGTTCCAGCCGGAAAGCTCTTGGGCTTCATTGTATCCGATAGAGGAATTGAAGCAAATCCAGCCAAGATCCGAGCTTTGTCACAATTGGATATCCCAAAGGACCTAAAAAAAAATACAAAAATTAACCGGATGCGTAGCGGCTTTAAGCCGCTTCATCTCCCGCTTGGGAGAAAAGGCACTACCCCTCTATCGCCTCCTTCGGCGCACCGAACACTTTGAGTGGACGGATGCCGCCACGGCCGGACTTGATGAAATAAAAGCCATATTGGCAACAAACCCAGTCCTGGCCGCGCCGAACACCGGCGAACCAATGTTATTGTACATTGCAGCAACACATCAAGTTGTGAGCGCAGTGCTCGTTGTCGAGCAGGAAACGGATGGACACAAATTCCCCCTTCAAAGGCCGGTCTACTACGTATCCACTGTCCTCACTCCATGCAAATCACGGTACCCGCATTATCAAAAGATTGCATACGCGGTATTCATGGCATCCCAGAAGCTACGACACTACTTTCAAGAGTGTTCCATAACAGTAGCCTCGGAAGTACCACTCAATGATATTATCAACAACCGCGATGCAACGGGCCGGATTGCAAAATGGGCCATCGAGCTTCTCCCGTTCGATATAACCTATAAGCCACGGCGAGCTATTAAATCGCAAGTTTTGGCCGACTTCATCGCAGAATGGACGGAGGCCGAGCTCCCTAAAGAGTACGACACATATTCAAACTGGATTATGCATTTCGACGGCTCCAAAATGTTGGCCGGACTGGGGGCTGGCGTCGTCCTGACGTCCCCCACAGGAGACATAGTCCAATATGTGCTCCAGATCATGTACACGGATTCCAACAATGCAGCCGAATATGAGGCCCTCCTACATGGTCTCCGGATAGCAGCATCCATGGTTATCCGGCGCCTAGAGGTACGCGGGGATTCAAACCTCGCGATATCCCAAATAAATGGAGAGTTCGACGCCAAGGACCCAAAAATGGCAGCTTACCGCAACGCCGTCCTAAAAATGTCAGCTCGGTTCGAAGGGCTGGAGTTTCACCATATAGCCCGAGAAAACAATCAAGCAGCGGACGTCCTGGCATGCATCGGAGCAAAACGCGATGCAGTCCCCCCCCCCCAACGTCTTTTTGGAAAGATTGTTCTAGCCATCCGTAGCATGGGAGGGGGAACCCGCAAATAACAGCCCGGACCTAGCCGCACCACTCGACGCCGAACAATCTGACACAATTGGAGGCTCTGCCAATGAAATTACACCTTCAGCCCACGTAATAATTGCGGTTATCGCCCCGTGGACAGAACCATTCCTAGCCTACCTTACTAGGCAGGAACTCCCGGAGGACCAAAACGAGGCCCGCTGCATAGTGCGGCGATCTAAAGCCTATAGAGTACATGAGGGAGAGCTTTATAAGAAAAGCACTATCGGAGTCCTTCAAAGGTGCATCTCCGAAGAGGAAGGGCGGAACCTTCTGGCTGAAATTCATGCCGGACTCGGTGGTCACCACGCCGCTGCTCGGTCCCTTGTTAGCAAGGCTTTCCGTACAGGCTTTTATTGGCCGACGGCCCGGGCAGACGCTCAGGACCTAGTCCAACGATGCGCTGGTTGCCAACTTTTTGCCAACCAAAGCCATATGCCACCCACCGCACTCCAAATTATACCCATCACCTGGCCTTTTGCGGTCTAGGGGCTTGACATGGTCGGACCCCTTAAAGGTGGGACCGATAGGAAAAAATACTTACTGGTCATGGTGGATAAATTCACCAAATGGATAGAAGCCAAGCCTGTTAAAACGGCCGAATCCGGACCTGTGATAGACTTCATATCCGGGGTTGTACACCGTTATGGCGTCCCCCACAGCATCATAACCGATAACGGTACAAACTTTACCGCCGACGAGGTAAAACTCTGGTGCAAAAACATGGGCATCAAGCTCGATTATGCTTCCGTCTATCACCCACAAACCAACGGCCAGGTCGAACATGCAAATGGTCTTATCATGAGCGGCATTAAACCCAGACTGGTGCCGTCCCTCAAGGAATCTAACATGCACTGGGTAGAGGAGCTCGACTCCATGCTATGGGGGCTGCGGACCACGCCAAATCACACCACCGGATACACACCATTTTTTATGGTGTACGGCGCAGAGGCAGTTCTGCCCTGCGACATAATTCATGACTCACCTAGAGTGCGCATGTACGAAGAAAGAGAAGCCGAGCTCGATCGGCAGGACAACTTGGACGCCTTGGAGGAGGAGCGTGACGTGGCAAAAGCCCGTTCCGCATTTTATCAACAGCAGGCCCAAAGATATCAAAGCAGAGAAGTACGGGCCAAAAATTACAATGTTGGCGAACTAGTTCTACGCCTGCCGGATAAGAAAAAGGACAAACTCAAGCCCAAGTGGGAAGGTCCATTCATAGTCGACCAAGTCCTGACTGGTGGGGTGTACCGCCTGCGAGATGCGTCGGATAACCGACTCGAGCTGAACCCGTGGAACGCCACCCGTCTCCGAAGATTCTATGCCTAGCGCCGGACTCTGTGTTCGTCTCCTTCTTCTGTCCATTTTTTTGCATTTTTCTGTCTTACATTTTTCTCCTTCCCCTCTTTTCTTTTATAGCCCTTAAAGGCTCATCTAGTGACGCGCCACTCGCGCTCATTAAACCTGGGGCTTCTTTAACAGAAGCTTATTTATACGGGCTTCACGCCCAACACATGCGTCGAACTTCCGCATGTACCTTTTTCTTCACCATTATATGCATCGATATGACTTAAGTTTTGGCCAAGCTGGGTTGCCTGGCTCCTGTGCTTACCCCTACGTTCCCGATTGTTCGGCTAGGCGATAAAGGGAGCACCTCTGCGATTGTTACTGCCGGGTCAGCCGGATGTGTACCTCAGACTGGGTGAAGCCGAAAGCTAGCGTTCTTAAGGGAATATTCGGTCGGTGAAATAAAAGATGATCTTTTTACTGATTTTATGTGCCCCCAGATGGTTTTTCTGCGTCTTTCCATGCAGTCCGGACATGCACCTTAGGGCATGCCTCCCAGCGAAAGGAACCCTTAACGGAACTATTCTCTCTGGAAGATGTTTCTTATTAACCATGTAATATAACATAACTAGTTGGGCACTTGTCTGATAAAGCACTGATGACCCCTACGCCTGGTCTCCATGCATACCCCGGTTCTTATATAACCGCTAGGGTATTCAGACACACTCCGGACCGTCAGGTCCCGAGGTTGAAGCGAAAAGGTCGGCAACGACAAACGATCTACAATCCGGCTAGAAGGCATTACACATGTCAATTCAAAATTACACAGTCATTCTAACTGATTGTATTCCTCTTCTATACCATCTAACAGGCTGTCTAATTTACAGTCCTGCTGGGAATACTTCGCGGCCAACTCTACTTGGCCTTATACTAAGCTTACAGGGATCTCCTTCCCGTCAGGCCCCACTGGTCCGACCTCGGCCATGTGGTTTGGGTCAGACTTCGTAAAACGGGTCTTCACCATGGCCCAGGCCTCCCTAGCGCCTTGTCGGCAGGCCGATATCTTCCACAACCGGAAGCTCCACCGAGCTCCCTTCAGCTTCTCCGCAAGCTCTCCAAGGCCCTCGGGCACCGAGTGGGCAGGCCATAAGGCTTGGGCAGTACCCCGCATCGCCTGCTGAATTCGCTCATGCAGTTGCAAGAGTTCGGGAAGAAGGTCACCCGTAGAACCGGGCATCTCCTCTGCAGGACGACATGTGAGCATACCTACAGACATTACTCTGTTAGTCGACTTCCTCGCCGAACTCTTTTTTCAAAGTTCGTTCAAGCACTTACTAAAAATGCCGCGTCGAAGCCGATGATTCTCCTTCGTGGAGTCCGACAGCTGGCCACGAACATCTTTAAGTTCGACATCCAGCTTGGTGTTGGCATCCTGAAGATCATTCTTCTCTTGCCTCACCTTTGTCAACGTACTCTCACCAGCCTTTAGCTGGCGTAAGAGTTGTTGCTTGTCCGGATCGAGTCCGGCGCCATCTGCAATATGATTTGTCAGATTTGCACCCACACCGCACAATACTAATCTTTCGAAGTGTATCTTACCTGAGGGGGTCTCTTTGGGCTCCCCTGCTGCGGCTAGTGCGGCCTCTAGTTGGGCCTTGCACTTTTCCAGCTCCTGGGACAGTACGGTATTCTTCTCCATAAGAACCTGCATATTAAATGATCCTTAAATCAGTTGCTCTAACTGCTTCAAGTCTCGGGGGCTACTGGCATATATATATATATATATAACCAAAATTTTCTTACCCGTATGTCTTTTACATACTGCTACGTGGCTCTGGCTAAACCATTTTGAGCGGCACGGAGGTACGCATCTCCCGAATTAAAGGCATCTAAAGCCTCTTGGGAGAAACAAGCGTCGCGTAGAATTGTCCGGCGACGCATGTGGTTCATGGCACTCTCCACTTCAGAATTTGTGGCAGACAACCTGTCCGCATCCTCTGTCGGAGGAGCGTCCGGTGCACGCCTTGTGCTCGCCTCCACTTCCTGGCCAGACGTTGGAGCCTGGCTGGTGGAGGCGCGATTGGCAACCTCTCCAGATGTAGTCCGGCGAGGTCTCTTAGTTCTGAAGATAGCACGAACGTTAATATGCCCTGACAGAATAACTCCAGGGAAACAGAGGGTGCACTATACCTTTGCGCCGGCATCTTAGTCCGGACTACATTCCTTTTTGCCCCACGGGGCCCTGCGGCCCCTCGTTGGCTAGCCGCCGCAGGTTCGGCCTCCTGCCTCAGAAATCTCCCCTGCAAAACACGGTTGTCGTCAGAAACACCGGGCTACGTGAGGGTGGAATCTCTTTCAAGGGAATAAGACCCCGGTTTCTGTCACCTGGGAGGCCGGGATTAACCCTGGGTAATCCGCCGTAATGGCTACCAAGGTATTGTCCCTGCTTAGCTGATGGAACACCCCGTCGATAAGCTCCACCGATATGTCCGGATCCTCTTCGGAGTCCGGATTGAGGGACCGTTCGGGGTCCTCAGGCTGTGGAGGGTGGCTGTTTATATCCTTTACCTCCTGTCGCAGTTCCTGCATTGAGGTCGTTAGACTACCTATCTAACCATGGGAGTATAAAAAAAACGGGCAAGCGCAATTGTTCGCTTACCCAACTTGGAGGATCGTACATACTGAATCCGGCCCGCGGGTTGACGCGGAGGAATTCCTCCTTTTCTCCCTTGTACAAAGAGGATAAGATCGTTACTAAGGCGGCGGCTGAGGCCGGCCCCTTACGACCGTAACGTGTGGCGTCATCCTCCCCGTTGAAATCCCACATGGGGTGGCCTCTATATTGAAGTGGCTGCACCCCCCGCATAATGCATGCGGCCATGACTCCAATCATGGTTAGTCCGGAATGAGCCAACAGTCTTATCCGGCCCATCAGGTAAAGGACGTCTCTGTCGCTTTCTCTCTGAGAGCTCCGCGGACGCCAGCTCAAGCGTTTCTTCAATGGAGCACTGTTGAACTCAGGGAGACCGACCCGGATAGGGTCCGATAGCGGGATGTCATCTATGTAAAACCATTCCGAAGGCCAGTCCTCGGACGCCTTCTTTGGGGTTCCGGATAGGTATCCGGTCCCGGCGATGCGCCATACTTCGGCTCCGCCCACTTGGTATATAGACCCCTCTTGAGAACGGGGCACCAGGCAGAATAACCTCTTCCACAGCGCGAAATGAGCCTCAACGCCTAAAAATAGCTCACAAAGGGCGACAAAACCCGCAATATGCAATACGGAGGCGGGCGTGAGATTGTGCAGCTGGAGGCCATAGAACTCCAAAAGCCCGCGGAGAAATGGATGAACTAGAAATCCCAGTCCCCTTATTAGATAGGGGACGAGGCACACCCGCTCTCCTTTAGAAGGATTGGGGGTGCTCTCCGCTTGTTTTCTGCCATTGTAGGTGGCGAGACCGGCTCGGACCGGGACCATGTATGCCTGAGGGAGAAATCCCTTGGCCTGAAGCGACACTAACTCGCTATGCGGGATGGTGCAACTCTCCCAGTCCCCGGGTTTGGGACCGGAGGGGCGAGGGGAGGAGCTGCGACGGCTGGTCATGTTGGAATGGACCTTTGCTGGAAGCACTCTGATGATAACTCGCGGAAAGGGGAAGATGTGGTTTGGACCTAAATCCCCATCCCGTTAAATAGGCGGCTCGTTTATACGGCTAGGGGTGTGGATGTAAAAACGCCCCGGCTTTTCGCATTCGTTTGACACGTGGAAGATGGCCATTATTGGGCGTGGAAGCCGAGGAGCACTACATTACAAAAATCGGACATTATTCCTACAGGTACACAAGATTTGGAGAAGAACCCGCCTTGCAATGCCGAACAATCTGCGCACCGGACTCGTCATCACTGAAGCCTGGTTCGGGGGCTACTGAAGGAGTCCTGGATTAGGGGGTGTTCGGGTAGCCGGACTATACCTTCAGCCGGACTCCAGGACTATGAAGATACAAGATTGAAGACTTCGTCCCGTGTCCGGTTGGGACTTTCCTTGGCGTGGAAGGCAAGCTTGGCGATGCGGATATTCAAGATCTCCTACCATTGTAACCGACTCTATGTAACCCTAACCCTATCCGGTGTCTATATAAACCGGAGGGTTGTAGTCCGTAGGCAATCAACTCCATATACAACAATCATACCATAGGCTAGCTTCTAGGGTTTAGCCTCCTTGATCTCGTGGTAGATCTACTCTTGTACTACCCATATCATCAATATTAATCAAGCAGGACGTAGGGTTTTACCTCCATCAAGAGGGCCCGAACCTGGGTAAAACATCGTGTTCCCTGCCTCCTGTTACCATCCGGCCTAGACGCACAGTTCGGGACCCACTACCCAAGATCCGCCGGTTTCGACACCGTCAGCGGGATTTAGAGCGGCGCCGCTGACGCCGGCGCTTTGGCTGTTTCTTGGAGGTGTCATCCCCCGCTGTTCCATCGCCATCTCCATCTTTTGGAGTATCCACCATATATATGTCATATGACGAGGTGGCCTTCCAGCGCCCTACAGGTGCTTGTCCCTGTTCGTCTCCTACATCGTCATCCATACCGTCGATGTCTTCGGAGCCGAAGTCAAGCATGTCGGTTAAATCATCAACAGTGGCTACAAAGTGGGTGGTGGGTGGGCTTTGAACTTCTTCATCGTCCGTATCCCATCCTCGCTGACCGTAATCCGGCCAGGGCTCTCCTGATAAAGAGAGAGGCTTGAGAGAATTCAGGATGTCGCCAAAAGGCGAGTGCTGAAAGATGTCCACGGCGGTGAACCCCATTATCGGCGCCCAATCGGATTCGATTGGTAGGGGCGCGGGGGGTTCGGAGTCCGGGGAGGAGTCCGGATCCTCGGAGTCACAGGTCATGCAGAGTGCGGGGCTGGCGCTCGGCTCGATCGCCTTTGAGATCGTAGCCCCCGAGGTGATGTCCAACCGCTCATCCTTGATTGGCACAATAGGCTTCGAGTTAGGGGTCGGAACCGGTGCGTGTGCGGCCTCCAGGACACTGTCCGGAGGCAGAGCTAGATCATGCCCCTCGAGATAGTGCGGCGCGCTTGGCCGTGGCTCGAACCCATCGAAGATAAAGTCTCTGCGGATGTCAGCCGTGTAGTTTAAGCTTCCAAACCTGACTTGATGGCCAGGGGCGTAGCTTTCGATCTGCTCCAGGTGGCCAAGCGAATTGGCCCGCAGTGCGAAGCCGCCGAAGACAAAGATCTGTCCGGGGAGAAAAGTCTCACCCTGGACCTCATCGTTGTTGATGATCAAGGGAGCCATCGGGCCTAAAGGCGATGACACAGAGGAACTCTCAATGAAAGCACCAATGTCGGTGTCAAAACCGGCGGATCTCGGGTAGGGGGTCCCGAACTGTGCGTCAAGGCCGGATGGTAACAGGAGACAAGGGACACGATGTTTTTACCCAGGTTCGGGCCCTCTCGATGGAGGTAATACCCTACTCCTGCTTGATTAATATTGATGATATGGGTAGTACAAGAGTAGATCTACCACGAGATCAAGGAGGCTAAACCCTAGAAGCTAGCCTATGGTATGATTGTTGTATACGGAGTTTATGTCCTACGGACTACAACCCTCCGGTTTATAGACACCGGATAGGGTTAGGGTTACACAGAGTCGGTTACAATGGTAGGAGATCTTGAATATCCGCATCGCCAAGCTTGCCTTCCATGCCAAGGAAAGTCCCATCCGGACACGAGATGAAGTCTTCAATCTTGTATCTTCATAGTCCTGGAGTCCGGCTGAAGGTATAGTCCGGCTACCCGAACACCCCCTAATCCAGGACTCCCTCAGTCATCCTTTGCATATTATAGTTCATCACGAAGTTCTAGTAGCATGGTGATAGTAACGAGAGAACTCTGTCCATCACTATCTTATCTGGGAGATTAACTCCCACTTGATTCAAGCGATCGTACTACCCAGACATTCTGATCATATGCTCACTGGCTAAGCTATTCTCCTCCACCTTGTAGGCAAAGTGAAAGGACATGCGGTGCCCCCATGTGTGGTTTTGGTAATTGATGACAATCTCTATGGACTAACATTTGCCTTGAATTATATTTGAAGCATTTTTCCATAGGATTGTCTTGAAGTCCATGTGTTGGTTTCAAGGAGTTTATGAGATGGACAAAGTGCTTTTCAAGGAATTATCCAAAGATTGGTCATGTGTGAGTTGAGATGGCCAAAGTGTTTTTCAAGGAATTATCCAAAGATTGGTCATGCGTGAGTTGAGCTTATTGCAAGCATGTCTTGAAGAAGAAGATTGTGTGATCATTCATGTTTACCTTCAAGACATCATCCAAATGAAGAGAGTTGGAAAGACTCAATGTTGATCAAGACTAAGTCAAGAGTGAATCAAGTTCATCAACTCACAAAGCGTAGAAGAAGTACCAAGAGGGATCAAGTGATCCCATGGTATGGTAAGCATTGTCCATTACGCTTTGTGTACTAACCCATGGTCTACGTGAGAGTTCTTTGTGGGGTTAGGTATGTTTCCATGGTCTTGCATCAAGAGGAAGATCTCATACAACCCATGGAGGATGACATCAAGTGGTGATCATCATCAAGTTTGCAGTGTGCAAGTTCAAGTGGAGCAACTCGAAGAGTGGCTCACCCATAATGGAGTATGGGGGAGCAATCAAGCTTGAAGCTTGCCGTCCATTGTGGTGTCAATGGAATTGTGAAGATGTGCCAAAGAGTGGCTCACCCATAGTGGAGTATGGGGGAGCAATCAACTAGTCTTCATCGAGCCAACACAATCAAGAAAGGTGGTCCAACTTGAGGAAGTCAAGATCATCATCATCTAGCTCAAGTGGACTATGTGCAAGGCAAAGGTTTGCCCTTGATAGATTTTCTATTTTACCGGTCTCATAGTGGTAGTTGGGATACCGGGTTGTAGGATCGATTGTCGTACTATCAAGGGAGGCTCTCTATGGAGTAGCTTGATCGTATCATTAGTCGAGAGCTCAAACCATTGCATCCTTGCATCATCTTTCTTGGTTCTTGTTTGGTTCCTTTTGTGAGTCTTAGGGCTTATGGTCATCTTGATGACAAGCTTGAGTTCATCGAAAACGGAGTTCACATGCGTCTTCTATGATGTTTTCGGTGTTGGAGGTTTTAACGGTCATATCCGAGGAAGGGTTCTCACCATTTTATTATGGTCCTTTTCTCATTTGCTTCTTATTGATATTTCTCTCAAGATTGTGTTAGCCCTTGTCATTAGCTTTCCAACAAACTTGGTTTCGTTGAATTCGGAGTTCGTATGCGAAAGTTGTGGTTGTTTTGATATTGCTTGTTTTTCACAGAGAGGTTGTACCGCCCCATGGAGAGGTTGTACCGCTTGACCGGTACAACCGGTGTTTGGAGCGGTTGTATCGCTCTAGAATTGGTCCAGAGGTTGTACCGGTCATGTACCGCTCTACCACCGGACTGGTCTCTGTTGTGGTGCGGTTGTTGGGCGGTTGTGGGCCGGTTGTACCGCTTATTGCCTGTTACCGGTTGTACATGTGATCATAGAGGTTGTACCGCTCCTGTGTTATTCTGTACATAACGGGCAGATTCGTGGGGACCTATTTAAGGGGGTTTTCTTTCCCAATGGTTCCCTAACTCTTGAGCTTGTTTTTGCCCCCATTGTTGACCTTCTTTGAGTTTGGTAACTCTCAATCCCTCCATGGATTCTTACTAGTTTTTGAGGGAAAAGAGAGAGGAGATCTAGATCCACATTTCCAACAATCACTTTCTCCTCTATGTGAGGGGAACCCCTTGGATCTAGATCTTGGAGTTCTTGGTGTTCTCCTTCTTGTTCTTCCTCTCATTTTCCTCCCTAGCATTAGTTGCTTTGGTGGGATTTGGGAGAGAAGGACTTGGGCACTCTGTGTGCCCTTGCCATTGCATTTGTGCATCGGTTTGAGTTCTCCACAGTGATACGTGGAAGTTACAAGTTGGGAAGCCTATTACTCTTGGGTGCTTGGTACCCTTGAGCTTGTTCCTCCTGGGTGCTTGGGCGCCCTAGACGGTTGGTGGTGTTCGGAGCTCAATCATTGTGGTGTAAAGCTCCGGGCAAGCGTCGGGGTCTCCAATTAGGTTGTGGAGATCGCCCCGAGCAATTTGACGGGTACCGGTGACCGCCCCCAAGGGTTGCCATTTGTACGGGTTCGGTGACCGCCCTCAAGGGTCCCTTAGTGGAATCACGGCATCTTGCATTGTGCGAGGGCGTGAGGAGATTACGGTGGCCCTAGTGGCTTCTTGGGGAGCATTGTGCCTCCACACCGCTCCAAACGGAGATTAGCATCCGCAAGGGTGTGAACTTCAGGATACATCGTCGTCTCCGCGTGCCTCGGTTATCTCTTACCCGAGCTCTTTACTTATGCACTTTACTTTGTCATAGCCATATTGTTTCTTGTCATATATCTTGCTATCACATAGTTGCCTATCTTGCTTAGCATAAGTTGTTGGTGCACATAGGTGAGCCTATTTGTTTTAGGTTTTGTGCTTGACAAATTAACCGCTAGGTTTATTCCGCATTTGTTCAAGCCTAAATCGTAATTATTTTAAAACGCCTATTCACCCCCCCTCTAGGCGACATCCACGATCTTTCAATTGGTATCAGAGCCACATCTCTCTTTGTAAGGCTTAACCGCCTAGAGAGTAAAGATGTTGACCAGGGGATTAGGATTCTCTGACACTCTTAGTTTCGATGGCACAAATTTTGATGTTTGGGTAATTCGCATGCTTATTCTCTTTAGGGTCATGGACCCAAATTTAGAGCGAATTATAGATATAGGTTTTTCTCCTCCAAAGGATCCCCAAAGATTATCTTTAGAGGATGAGAAAAACTCTTATCTCAATGCTCAAGCTTCTAATGTGCTTTTCGATGCTTTGAGCAATGTAGTTATATTTCAACTCATGTCGTTCCGGGATGCTCATGAGTTGTGGACAAAGCTTCAAGATGAATATGGTGTGTCCAAGATTTGTGGGGATGATTGTTCTCCCTCCACCTCTGTCCGTGTTGCCTTCTCAACTTCTTATACTTCACCTACATGTGGGTTGCCACAAGGTAATGACATGGTGAGTAGTGGTGTACATTGCAATGATGATATTGGGCTTATCGTTAATAATCCTTCATCACTTTCTTATTGCAATGCTTCATCTGTGGACTTAAGCACTCCGAGAACTCCAAATGTTTCACATGCTTGTGTTGATAGTCCTTGCATATCATGTAGAAATTGCTTGACTAAATCTCATGATGATATGTTTACTATGTCTTGTTGCCATGATAAAAATGCATATATTTCCTCGAATTGTTATGCTAACAATGTAGAGGAAACCCAACACTCCATGGAACAAGATGTGGTCTTGAATGGTGCTTCAAGGGATCCTACATCACCATCTATTGCATTTTGCCTTATGGCCAAGGCTTCAAAGGTATCTCCCACTTTGAATCGCAATATATCTTGTGATGATATTGATGATGGCAAGAGTGATGATGATGTTGATTATGATGAAGAGAATGATGATGTTGCATCCTTAAAAATTAAGGGGGAAATGATTTTTAAAGCTCTTCTTGAGAATAAAATTACTCTTTCCAACTTCATGGAAATCATGTCTATTGAGGGCAAGAAATATATTGATGAGTTGGAATCTCGTCTTGAGGATCATGAAGTCACCATTGATAAAATGGAAGGTCATGAGCATGATTACGCTAATGAGATTGCAGACCTCTCTCAAGCTCTTGAACTTGAACAAACCACCAAGGAATCTCTTGAGGAGACTTTTGCTCTAGAATTATCTAGAGTGAAGGAATCTCATGATAGAGCTCTTGAGGTGGCCAATGTTTTTGAAACTAAAAATGCTAAGCTTGAAGTTGCTCATGCTAGACTCCTTGAGGATTTTGAGCACCTCGAAAATGGCTCAAGGGTCATCAAGGGTGAGCTCATCAAACTCACCGAGTCTCATGATCAACTTGAAGCTTCTTATTTAAAAGAGCTTGCCTAGTTGTCCTCTCCTATTGTTGTTAATGATGATGATTGTGCTACTAATTCTATTACTTGTGAAGCATCCATTTTGAAGGAGAACGTTGAGCTACGGGCTCAACTTGAGTTGCTATCTAGAAATTATGGGAAATTGGAAGAAAGCCATGAAAAGCTCTCAAGCTCTCATGATGATCTTATAGTATCCCATAATGTGCTAAAGATAGCTCATGAGGCCATGCTTGCTAAGGTAACATCTAGTGAGCCTCATGTGGATACTAGCACTACTTCTAGTCAAAATGCTATATTGCCATGTGCTAGTCCTTGTAATTCATCCACTCACAATATTGGTACATCTTTTGATGAATTGCTTTCCTTACCTTGTTGCTCTAACGATGAAGCTTATACTTCCTCTAGTACTTGTGTTGAGACTAACCAAGTAGAGGAAATCAAAGAGCTCAAGGCCCAAGTCACTTCTTTGAAGAAAGACTTGGAAAAGAGTCATGAAGGGAAATCCACACTCAACAATATCTTGAGTGTGCAAAAATCCCCCAATGACAAAGGTGGACTTGGATTAAACTCCAACAAGAAGAAGAAGTCCCAGGTGAACAAAAAGAAGGGCCAAGAACAAGTCAAGAATTCGGCCAAGATTGTTTGCTTCAAGTGCAAAGTAGAAGGGCATCATGTTAGATCTTGCCCATTGAAGAAGAAGCCCATTAGTGACAAGCAACAAGGGAAGCAGCCACAAGTACACTCTCATTCTCAACCTCAAGTTGAAGAAAGGCCTCTTCCCAAGAAAACTCAAGCAAATGCTTCTCAAGTTGAGAAATCAAGTGAGAAGAAAGTAAAGAGTAGACGTTGCTACCTATGTCGTGAAAAAGGTCACGTTGCTTCTTCATGCACAAATGGTACCTTATCCAACCCTATTCTAATTGATGATATCTATTCTCTTGGGAAGGATAAGGTTGGCAATGTGTTTGCCAAATTTGTTGGTGCTCAAAGTGGTGTCAAGAAAAGAACCATTTGGGTAGCCAAGCCTATTGTGACTAACCTCTTAGGACCCAACTTGGTTGGGGACCAACTAGCTCATACTTGATCAATAGGTGTTGTTGGAGGTCATTGGAGACTTGGCTACATTATGAAGAATTAAGGGGACTTCATCATTCTTATTGTCTCAAGCCAAGTCAATTGAATCGTCAAGTTTATATCTTATATCCAATGTGCCTCCTTGCGGTAACTTGTACCTCAATTGCTTACATTGAAAGTTACTTGCCCCCTTGCATGTTTTGGTTTTGTTTCTTGCATGTGTTGTGCTTCCAACTTGATTATCTTGAGCAATCAAGTATGTGTGTGTTGGTTTGCCCATCATGTACGTGTGTGTCATGCGTTGAGCCTTTTGCATCTTGTTTATTTCTTAGTTGGCTCTTGTGAGAGATTAATGGAATATCCCATTATGGGGGAGTGATGTGCTTTGTGCACTTCACAATCCTATAAAGGTGGGTACATGGGGAATACCACTTAGTATTGATATTACAAGCTTATCTAGTCACTATGTGGTATGTCTTCTCATGAGAAATTCAAATTCTAAATAGTCCATTAATTATCTCTTGTTGGATCCTTTAATTGCCTCTTGTCTATCTTTAATTGGTATCACATTATGCGGGAGTAATATGCTACGTGTATATTACTAGCCTAGAAAATGTGTACATTTGAGATATTTTCATCTAGAGTTGATATTGTAAATTATCTTGTTCCTAGGTGGCATGTTAGCTCTACAAGTTCAAATTTGCTTTTTGTATGTTGTGAAGATGATGTTGGATATCCTTGCTATCTACCACCGGGAATTATTTCCATTTACTTCTTGTCTTTTGACAATTGGTACTCACTTTTGTGGTAGAATTTATTGATCATCTTTACATTGGCTTTTGTTTTTTATTTGCCTTTTCTCTTGCCAAGGTTTGTATCATCTCCCTTTGTCTTCCATACCACTTGTGGATCTTGTTTAGTGTTTTCTAGATATAGTGAAAGTGGTGATCCCACCTTGTGCATTTTGTATTCAAATGCAAATTCTCTCAATGCACTAGTCTTGGGGGAGCTATCCTATTTTCTATAAAACACTCGTCTTGCAATCCTTATCAAGTGTGTGTTGGTGGAAGGCAAGCCGTTTTCATTTTGGTACTTTGTGCCATCATGAAACTTTGTAGAGAGCTTGGTTTGTTTGGAACCATCCTCTCTTTTGGGAGTTTGATACCTTTTTTTGAGTGTATCAATGGATATCTCATTCCTTGATGTATCTTTTATGGATATCCTCCAAGTGATGTTTTATTCATTTGGTATCTTTTCTTCACTTGGCTTTTCTTTGTCATTTGGTATCGGTTCTTGAAAGTCTTGAGCATGCATATTAACTTCGTGTAGTATCTTTGGCATGCTTTCTTTCTTTGACCCAATATATAGGGGAAACTCCACCAAGTCTCAAATTGGATGAGATGTGCATGAATTTCATTTCCTTTTCTATATGCACATATTTATGTGGAGTTTGTCCTATGTATTGTTGGTGTTTCTAACTCTTTGGTCCCAATGAGTTTGGGTACCATTTTGTTTGTGTTGTTGTTCTAGGAACAATTGGAGATACATTGGATGCTCGGCTCACTCACAAGGAAGGTGTTGTCATCATGTGATTATTAGAGTCGAGCTAGGATGATCAATGAACTACTATCTACCTTCAATTGGTATCTACTACATCCTTCCAATGTTAACTTGGTAACAAGTATCTTCATATTCTTCATGCACACATTTCTTGCATCAACCTTGTGTAGGTTGTATCATGGCATGTTATTCATTCATTCTTGTGATACTTGTTTCCTTTCTCAAAGCATCCCAACAATGATCTCTTGTTGCTAGTTGTGATGTCTTTGTTGTTCGTGTGTGGACTTATTTATGTACAATAAGACCATATCTAGCCATGTGCTATGCTTCCAAGCAAATATCTTATTGGTATATGTATGACCTCCCTTTGGATATCTTGTTCCTCGTGTTGTAACTATTTCGGGTGTACATCCTTCTTTGTAGATATATATCATCATGATTTCGTCTACCTAGAATCTTATACACTTGAGAGAAGTTGCATATCTAGTTGATATCCTTTCTTTCACGTCCACCTTGTCTTTCTCTTGTTATTTCTTTGGTGGCTCCGTGAAAGCTTTTGCCTTGAGTGCGTGTCTTATATCGTTGCATCTTGATGCACTCTTGTGTGGTGAAGATTATTTTCCTCATGCTTATATTTACGAGGCTTTTGCCATCTTAATTGGTATCCCTCGTCTTGATGAGGCTTTCATCCTCTATCTTCACCACGGGTTGTCACAAGCATATGTTCTTTATATGCTTATTAGTAAGCTTGTGAACCCATTTGGTAGTTGTGTGTGGGAATGATAGGCCTTGCACCGTGTGCCTCATTCTTTCAAGACTTTATTGATGCTTAATGCTCATTCGTACTTTAGTCTTCTCAAGTGTTTTGCCTTGACTCACACACATCATTTTGGTTGAGCCCTTTCTTAAGTTGCCTCTTTTACTTGTTGCTCAACCATGTGTTTGTTGCAAGTACTAGGTTTTGTTTCCTATATGCTCACTTACACTTGTTGTAAGTTTCTATTGATTTTGGGGGAGCTATGATCCTATTTTGTGCACTTTGTATCCAAATACAAAAATTATTGATGTGCACAAATCATGGGGAGCTTCTCTAGTTTCTTTAGCACAATCCTCTGCTCATATCATAATATCTTTATTCTTGTGGCACGTAGGATGTTTGGTCTAGTTGGTTCAATTGATATCCGTTGATTACTTGCTTCAATTGGTATCTTCTGATTGCTTGTGTCTCTCTTTGTTATGTCTTTGTGGCATATCTTCCTTTAGCAATCTTGGTGCCTCAATATAGTTGGTCTTCCTCCAAGTATTACCTTTGGATATGTGTATGGCATTCCACTCTCTTGTTGAGAAATACACAACTTATGGAGGAACACAATTTATATTGGCCTTCTAAGCTTTTCGCCCATTTTGGCAATCGATGCCAATGGGGGAGAAGTTTCAGAGAGTTTTGTGGATAAGTTTAGAGAGTTTTTTCTTCTTGCTTTGGTTTTGTACTTAAGCATTTGCATCTCATACACATGCATTATTGGTTTTTGCATTGCATGGTGATAAAAAATTCCTTATGTAAACTCTCTTGAAAGTGATTGTCTGTCAGGACCCCGACTCAATGCCACATCGATCTAGCATGTAACACCTCATATCACCTTGCGGCCTCACGCACGGTATTCCCACGGGTGTCGCCTTACCTTTGCCCGGGACCGTTTGCGCCTTTTGGCACACGTATATGACAGTGTCGCTAGCATCCATATGATAAGGAGCCCGGGGCTGACATGGCTAGTCGTAAACCCAAAGTGGCACAGACTTACAGGGACAGGCATCCATGACCCAGCATCGAACGTGTCGGTCATCAGCGAGTGAATCCAGGCTGTAGCACTGGGCTAGCAGGACTCCGGTGAACCGGGCTGTAGCGGGCTAACAGGACTCTGGTATTCATCGCGTGACATTTCCCCGAAGGGACAGACACAGGAACGAAGAAGGACACATGCCGGCCAGCCTAAGTGTTCCGGAGCAGTAGCAAGCTACCATGGCTCGGTGGAAACACTAGGAGACATTTCCCGATAAGAGAGGCTACTAAAGATAAACAACTAGATAGTCAGATCCCACACATACCAAGCATTTCAATAACATACACACAATATGCTCGATATGTGCAAACACAACATGGCATCACAACATGACTCTACGACTCAAGTAATTTATTCAATAGGCTCCGAGGAGCGAGATATTACAAACAGGGGTCTCATGACCCAACATTCAGAGCATACAAATCAAAGCACAAGCGGAAGCTATCATGTCTGGGTACAGACATCTATAAATGAAAAAGGCTGAGAAGCCTGACTATCTATCAGATCCTGCCGAGGGCACAAGATCGTAGCTGAGGTAACAAGCTAAACGTCGAAGTCCACGCGGTACTACTAGCGAGACCGAAATCTCTCTGCAAAAATATAAAATGAGCAAACGTGAGTACAAATGTACCCAGCAAGACTTACATCAGAACTAACTACATATGCATCATTATCAACAAAGGGGATGGTGGGGTTTAACTGCAGCAAGCCAGCTTTGACTCGGTGGCTATCCTAAACTACGACTGCAAGCGACTCTTTTGAGGTGGCGCACACGAGTCCACATATTCACCATATCAATACACCACTATGGATCCGCTCCCGTCTCCCTACGAGAACGCCATCCATAGCACTCACGCTTATCTTGCGCATTTTAAAGTATCCACTTTCACTTGTCTATGAACTGATATAAGCAACCCAGAAGTCCTTTTCCGCGGACACGGCTATTCGAATAGATGATGTTAACCCTGCAGGGGTGTACTTCTTCATACATGTTTCCACCACTTAGCGTCTGCACACGACATGTGCTCGGCAGACTTCAAGCGAAAGCCGACGTGGGTGTAGACCACGACCTACCTAAACACTCAAGTCTCTAGTCCAGGTTTATCGCCTATTCGGGTTCCATCCATGAGGAGATCCGGCCGGAGTTTCGCTCACAGCCCCAAACGATGTGAACAGGGTTCCCGAGATACCAAACGGGCATCCGGTACACCGTGCCACGTACCTACCGCATCACAGCCCACCCCTACGGTCAGCGCTGTCCACGGCCTCCAGTAAGCTACAAACACCAGAAACTACTTGCAACTCCTGGACAGAGGACTAGGGTGAATAAGAAGTCGAGCGGGGTCATATTTCAGGGCCCAATGTATGGTAGTAGCTGAATCATGGATCACAAACACAGAACTCAGTTCCTAAGGACGGCTTCAATGAGACAACCCACCATGTACTCCTACATGGCCTCTCACCGCTACCTTTACCAAATCGTGTTCACACACTTAGCTCACACACAGTAGGACATGTTCACACACCTCTGATTCATCCCTGATGAATCAGACCTGACTCAACTCTAAGCAGTAGCAGGCATGACAAACAAGCATGAATGAGTAGGCACAACAGGGCTCAAACAACTCCTACTCATGCTAGTGGGTTTCATCTATTTACTGTGGCAATGACAGGTCATGCAAAGGATAAAGGGGTTCAGCTACCGCAGCAAGTAACAGATGAATCGGTGTTGTCCTAATGCAGTAAAAGAGAGCAGGAGCGAGAGAGTAGGATTGTATCGGAATGAACAAGGGGGTTTTGCTTGCCTGGCACTTCTGAAGATAACATTGAGTCTTCATCAGTGTCAACGATCACATCATCGGTATCACGTCTATCGAGAGGGGACAAATACCGGCAACACAGAAGGGAACACAATCAATGCAATGCACAATATGATGCATGATCATGACATGGCAAAATGAATGTGTTTTGGGCTAATGCAACTAGCAACAGATTAAATGAAGTTGGTTTGAATACAAGATTCAAATTCAAACTCCATATGTGATTATTCAAATGCCATTTAATTGATTTGTGCTAAACAGCAGCTATAAGTTGTTCTAACATGCATGAAAATGGTACAGATGGATTCCTTGAATTTTTCTGATAATTTTTCATATATAAATTATCTAATTTGGAGTTACGGTTGAATTTCTATGATTTTTAGAAGTTTTTACAAATTTCTGGAATTTCCTGAATATTTATAAAATGAACTAAATTCCAGAAAAGGAATATTGCGTCAGCATGGCGTAAGGCTGAGGTCAGCAGGTCAACTGGGTCGCCCAGAGTCAAACCTGACGTGTGGGGGCCACACGTCAGTGACACAGGTTAGACAGGGGGGGTTAGTTTAGTTTAATTAAAGATTAGGGGCACTAGGGCCCACATGTCAGTGTCAGGGGGTTAGCTTAGGTGGTGATTAGCTTAAACTAATCACCTGATGGCGGGGGCCCACCTGTCATAGACCCAGGGGAGGTCAAACCCCTGGTCAAACGACTCAATCCCGCCGGCGTTGAGTCGCCGGCGAGGCCGAGGCGGCGGAGGCCTTCGGGTTTCTTGCTCCGGCGACCAAATGGCCGGCGGAGGGCATCTACGGAATGCCCAGGCTCGCGCGCATCTAACAGGGCAAACGGGAGAAGCTAGGGCGGCCGTAATCCTCGCCGGCGTCGAGCTCAGCGGCTGCCGGACCTCGGGCGTTGGCGGGAACGGCGCTACGGTGCACAAGAGGGGAAACGGAAGGGCGCTGCGGCCTCCTGGGGTTGCGGTGAGCACGACGGTGGGCTCGGGAGCGAGCTGCGGTGGCTGTGGCCACGGCCACGCCATGGCCGGCGGCGAGAAGCTCTCGGCCGCGGTGGATAACCTAGCTACGGCGCGCGAACGACGAAACAGAGAGGGGGAAACGGACGGAGAGCTCACGTAGACCCTGTAGAGGTGGACGGCGAGCTTGAGGGAGGCCGGACGGGGGCGGATTTGACGGCGGCGATCCGCGGTGGCCGAGGAGGGGAACGGCGAAGCTGGCAGCATCCAGGGCTTCCGGAGGGCCGTGGATCGGTGGGGAGGAAGAGGGGGTCGAGGCGGAGCCTTTGAGCGCATCGGCGAGGCTAGGGGGTGGCGGTGGCCGCGAGGGAGCTCGTCGGTGGCGGCGGCTCCGTTCGGGCGAGTGAGGGAGAGAGGAAGCAGAGGAGGGGGGAGAGTTCGGGAGAGTGAGGGAGTTCCAGGGGGTGGCGTGGCACGCATGGAGGCGTCCGGGGTGTCGAGGTGGAGCGGCAAGCAGGAGGTGGCCGGGGCGTGCCGGCGTGCGTCGGCCACGCGCCTGTGCCTACTGGCGCGAGGAGGAAGGCGACAGGGGGGGGGGAAGTGGAGATGGGCTGGGCCGCACAGGAGCTGGGCCGGCTGGCTACCGGGTGAGCGCCAGATAAGTCCTTCTCTCTCTCTCTTTCATTTCTATTTAATTCTGTTTTCTATTTTCTGTAGTTTGTTTTGATTTAGTTTTAGACACTAAACCATTTTATAAAATCCTGGAAATAGTTATGTGGCTAGGACTAAAATATACCAAACCACATAAAATGTTCCAGTAATTATTGGACATATATTATTTATATATCAAATATATATCCAATGCAAATAGCTATTTATTTAATTCAAAGGCCCAAAATAATTAACTCTGAGATACCAAAAATATTGTTTTGAGTTTTACCTCTTTGCAATATTTTCAGAGACTAAGAGGAACATTTTCTTGGACTTCTTTGAGGAGATTTTAATGTTGATCATTTTTAGAAGGTTTCTGAGGCTTTAAAAATTCCTCAATTCAAATTTCATTTGAATTAAAACATGATACTCACATGAGGTCTAGCCTAGTGCATAACAGGACCAGGGATGTGACAACTCACCCCCACTAAACAAAAATCTCGTCCCGAGATTCAAGCGTAGGGTAGGGTGAAGGGGAAACGCAAACTAGCACAATCTTCACGATCCAGGGTGCACTTTATCAAAGCGTTGATTCGATCACCATCTTTGTCTCGAAGTCTTGCTCTGAGAACTCCAACTAACATGACAACGAGAGGAAAGGAAAGATCCTAAAAGAATGGTTCTTCTCGAAGGTCGAACAACTCAGGATTAACTCACGGAATGAGACATAGCAACATCTCTCGAGCTGAGAGGCGAAGCACACATCCATAGGAATGGAGTGAAGCAGATGACGAAGGTTCACTAGGTAGACCACAATTTCACGCTTAAGAAGGTGGTAATCGATTGTCAACGTAGCGAGGAGTTGAGTTGCCATGATACCATAACGATACACCTTAGGGAAGGTGACTCGTAGAGATATCCCCTTAAGTGGCAAAAAGAATTACTTTTGATTCAGAGATCATTGAGACTCTTTAAACCAGCCTAAGGCAATTCTCGAGCAATCGTTTGGAGGGGGTCGGTAGAATGGCATACTCGGACTTGGATGATGTGGACTACCTTGTTGAAGACAACGCAATGTATGATTTTTGCTTATCACCGGAAATGGAAGAGACCCATGGTAGAATGGCACATTGGCGGTGCAAGCTGGGAACAAAATGCAAATGCTGGGAATGATTCTGGTAACTGGGGGAAGAACCCAACAATAAAGAGTGAATTCACTGTTGGAGTGGTTATAGCATAACCGAGGAAATCTGGGGCAATCCCAGTTAGTGCCGATGATAACACGTAGCGCTTGTGCGTGCTCTCAAGAACTTGAGCATTTTCATAATCATCAAGGTTTTACCAACATCCGTGTCAAGGATGCTGACAACACAACATACTACCATGATGAATAGCGATGGACGATGCAGATGCAAAGGAGGATAACACTTTCTCAGATTTCACCTTAGCGAGCCAAGGAACAAAATCTGGACGATCGACCGAGAGACATTTAGCACTCCGCTTCTAATGTTCTCCTTGATGTACTAGCGTATCCCATTCCTTGAAATGGTCTGGTATCTAGAACATCAAGTAAAGGTCGGACTTCGGGAACACAAAAATCCATAAGGAACAACTAGGGAGTAAATCCTACGAAATCCTTATGGGGAGGTGGCCAACTTCTTCAATCAAGATACTACAATAATAGGTCTTCCGGCTGGGTGTGTTGGCCACGACATCCACTTTACCGGTTATCGAGGGACCAATATTATAGTTCTTGGGAAATGTTCCAAACCATCATATCTGCCTGAGATTCAGATCTGGTTGGTGTCAGGATATTCCAGACTCATCGAGTCTAGGAAGGAAAACGAAAGTTTGCAACACAAATCGACGAGATGACGTTGCGAGATTCTCGGGAAATGAACTACGATAGTAAGCTCCAAAACATGAGCTGGTTCTGCTACAAACATGTGAACACGTTGTCCCAGACAAGCATGACCACGTGGTAGTCTTATAATAAAACACTACCGAGTTCAGGTGGGGAACCATCAACGAGGATATCAAAATCCTTGCATAAGGTATACTCTTAAGAAGGAACTTCTTCTCCTTGAACAAATCAATCAGTGGCTTGGTGTGCTAGGGATACATATAGATTGAAGGTTGCAAGTCTTCAAACCACAGAATTCTTCGCACATGTGCATGACTGACTTGCGATGATTCCAGAGGAAGCAACATTGACTTTCTCGAGTTCACGGCGGCACCCTGCATCAAATGCACACGAACTAGAGGAAGTCACTTCTTACATCCGAACATATGCTTCATGAGCTAGCATGAACAAATGCTTTCAAAAGTTTCCAACACTAGCTTAATGTTCAGCAAAATTATGGAGAAGACAAGGATGTTGTCAATGGGCACAACAACAATTCATCTGGGTTTCCTTTTAAAAGGAATTCCATAGTTAAGTGAACAAGTGATAGCATTGGTCAGACCCAAAAGATATAATGGTGTATGCTCGAGGGATCAACCACGAGTAAGACAACATTACGAATATCGTTGGTTCTGGTCTGATTGGATGATAGCCCATACTCAATCAAAGGTTGGGTAAGATAATAGATCCAACAATTGTTCACGAGGACCAATTGATGAAGATATCATCTTTCTTCAACACACACACACACACAAAAAGATATCCCTTAACATGAACTAAGTCGGACAAGCTTTTATCTTCCAACTCTCCAAGTTGTTGTTTAGCTTATCCAACTAGCTCAGGGTATCCAACACGGATTCTTGGAGAAGGGGTGGTTTACAGGAATAAACCAACTTGATCACGAACTCAACATAGCGGTCAGGTGACAACCTGGTAATACTTCTGAGAAGATATTCAGAAAATCACGAACCACCGGTATGTTACTAAGCTCGAGAACAATCTTGCTTTTCAGGGCAAGACGATATGATCAATAGAGCAAGGATTTGAAATAATCCTAACTCATCGATCGAGGAGTGAACCAGGAGAATGGACTAGGTAGCACGATCAATCTTAGAATGATGATTCAATAACCAACACACTAAGAATGAAATTATTGTCCTTTAACTACCCAGCAACGAGGTTGCTAGGCGTATTGATTTCACACATCACAATTCATTTGTCGGTATTCCGATTGCATCAACACGAAGACCGAGGAATGACTAATGATGGCAAGAAGTATCACTGTACCAAGAGTTCATAGGATGGTGTGCAATTCCTATAACAATCCCGATATAAAGATGGTAATACTCCAAGGTAGAACAGAACAAAAGCTGGATTAGCAATTTGATCTGCGGAGCACAACTTCTTTGACCCAATCCTGGATATGGAAGAGGTACTGGAGTTTGTTTCTCCTAGTCATTCTGCGATAGAATGGCTTGACGGACCACAAGAGTAATAGGCATCGATAAACGAACGCACGCATACTCTTGACTATCAATTGATAGACGAAGGTCAGAATGCAACTAAAGAGAACAACTCAAAGGAACATATAATTTTCTGAGTTGTGGATGCATAGATTAGTATGTCGAACCAAGTTCAACATATTTCTTCCGGATAACCCATGCAGAAAGGTAGAACTGGCAGAGTCACGATTTATGAATGGAGAACTCCTCAAGAATAATCCTGTTGTGATATTTCAGTTCAACGAGGAACTTCTGCCATAAGTAGTTCATGGTATTTGGAAGAAGAAGATACCACGGACTTCAAGGACTATCGCAAAGGTTACTAATATCCTGAAGGCACTAGCAATTACTATCAACATGAAGTAGGTAGAGTGAATCTCGGGTTCAAGAACCCAGGGACAGAATGCCTACTAACTAAATGGCATCACAGGATGCTTTCGATAATAAAGGCCAGAATCTTCACACTGGGAACACAAATCATGGCTTAATTACTAGATGATCCCCTAAGACACCTAGGGTCATAATAATATCTCCAACATATATGTCAAGGTAACAGAGTACCTCAACTCACTAATTAGTGTGGTTAATCTGGCCCAAAGGAACATTGAAACGGGAGGAAGGAATTTGCAAGTGCATCAGACTGTTTAGAGACCTGAGATGACTCGGACAGCGTAACGGCTGTAAATGCTCAAAAAAAAGGTTTGAGACATTCACAAAAATGGTGGCATAACCACCCAGAAACACAATATCAAGGTTTCAAGATCAACGATTAACATACGGAAGTAATAGGAGCTGAAACGAGGCTTAATTCCAACAATTCTATAAGTCTACGGATTAGTAACACGTGATCCTGATAGAAAGAAGAGATAGCCTAGTTCTTAATCCCCGTAGAAGAGAAGATGATGACTCAGATCAGAAGGCATAAGGTATAAGGAGTAAAAAGAGCCTTACGTTCCATCCCACAATCAATTCCCTTATATAACTAAAGAATTTCTAGACTCAACTTCGACCAGTTTGGCTTGATAATCCTACAGGCAGTCAAGCTCTGATACCAACGCTGTCAGGACCCCGACTCAATGCCACATCGATCTAGCATGTAACACCTCATATCACCTTGCGGCCTCACGCACGGTATTCCCACGGGTGTCGCCTTACCTTTGCCCGGGACCGTTTGCGCCTTTTGGCACACGTATATGACAGTGTCGCTAGCATCCATATGATAAGGAGCCCGGGGCTGACATGGCTAGTCGTAAACCCAAAGTGGCACAGACTTACAGGGACAGGCATCCATGACCCAGCATCGAACGTGTCGGTCATCAGCGAGTGAATCCAGGCTGTAGCACTGGGCTAGCAGGACTCCGGTGAACCGGGCTGTAGCGGGCTAACAGGACTCCGGTATTCATCGCGTGACATTTCCCCGAAGGGACAGACACAGGAACGAAGAAGGACACATGCCGGCCAGCCTAAGTGTTCCGGAGCAGTAGCAAGCTACCATGGCTCGGTGGAAACACTAGGAGACATTTCCCGATAAGAGAGGCTACTAAAGATAAACAACTAGATAGTCAGATCCCACACATACCAAGCATTTCAATAACATACACACAATATGCTCGATATGTGCAAACACAACATGGCATCACAACATGACTCTACGACTCAAGTAATTTATTCAATAGGCTCCGAGGAGCGAGATATTACAAACAGGGGTCTCATGACCCAACATTCAGAGCATACAAATCAAAGCACAAGCGGAAGCTATCATGTCTGGGTACAGACATCTATAAATGAAAAAGGCTGAGAAGCCTGACTATCTATCAGATCCTGCCGAGGGCACAAGATCGTAGCTGAGGTAACAAGCTAAACGTCGAAGTCCACGCGGTACTACTAGCGAGACCGAAATCTCTCTGCAAAAATATAAAATGAGCAAACGTGAGTACAAATGTACCCAGCAAGACTTACATCAGAACTAACTACATATGCATCATTATCAACAAAGGGGATGGTGGGGTTTAACTGCAGCAAGCCAGCTTTGACTCGGTGGCTATCCTAAACTACGACTGCAAGCGACTCTTTTGAGGTGGCGCACACGAGTCCACATATTCACCATATCAATACACCACTATGGATCCGCTCCCGTCTCCCTACGAGAACGCCATCCATAGCACTCACGCTTATCTTGCGCATTTTAAAGTATCCACTTTCACTTGTCTATGAACTGATATAAGCAACCCAGAAGTCCTTTTCCGCGGACACGGCTATTCGAATAGATGATGTTAACCCTGCAGGGGTGTACTTCTTCATACATGTTTCCACCACTTAGCGTCTGCACACGACATGTGCTCGGCAGACTTCAAGCGAAAGCCGACGTGGGTGTAGACCACGACCTACCTAAACACTCAAGTCTCTAGTCCAGGTTTATCGCCTATTCGGGTTCCATCCATGAGGAGATCCGGCCGGAGTTTCGCTCACAGCCCCAAACGATGTGAACAGGGTTCCCGAGACACCAAACGGGCATCCGGTACACCGTGCCACGTACCTACCGCATCACAGCCCACCCCTACGGTCAGCGCTGCCCACGGCCTCCAGTAACTACAAACACCAGAAACTACTTGCAACTCCTGGACAGAGGACAAGGGTGAATAAGAAGTCGAGCGGGGTCATATTTCAGGGCCCAATGTATGGTAGTAGCTGAATCATGGATCACAAACACAGAACTCAGTTCCTAGGACGGCTTCAATGAGACAACCCACCATGTACTCCTACATGGCCTCTCACCGCTACCTTTACCAAATCGTGTTCACACACTTAGCTCACACACAGTAGGACATGTTCACACACCTCTGATTCATCCCCGATGAATCAGACCTGACTCAACTCTAAGCAGTAGCAGGCATGACAAACAAGCATGAATGAGTAGGCACAACAGGGCTCAAACAACTCCTACTCATGCTAGTGGGTTTCATCTATTTACTGTGGCAATGACAGGTCATGCAGAGGATAAAGGGGTTCAGCTACCGCAGCAAGTAACAGATGAATCGGTGTTGTCCTAATGCAGTAAAAGAGAGCAGGAGCGAGAGAGTAGGATTGTATCGGAATGAACAAGGGGGTTTTGCTTGCCTGGCACTTCTGAAGATAACATTGAGTCTTCATCAGTGTCAACGATCACATCATCGGTATCACGTCTATCGAGAGGGGACAAATACCGGCAACACAGAAGGGAACACAATCAATGCAATGCACAATATGATGCATGATCATGACATGGCAAAATGAATGTGTTTTGGGCTAATGCAACTAGCAACAGATTAAATGAAGTTGGTTTGAATACAAGATTCAAATTCAAACTCCATATGTGATTATTCAAATGCCATTTAATTGATTTGTGCTAAACAGCAGCTATAAGTTGTTCTAACATGCATGAAAATGGTACAGATGGATTCCTTGAATTTTTCTGATAATTTTTCATATATAAATTATCTAATTTGGAGTTACGGTTGAATTTCTATGATTTTTAGAAGTTTTTACAAATTTCTGGAATTTCCTGAATATTTATAAAATGAACTAAATTCCAGAAAAGGAATATTGCGTCAGCATGGCGTAAGGCTGAGGTCAGCAGGTCAACTGGGTCGCCCAGAGTCAAACCTGACGTGTGGGGGCCACACGTCAGTGACACAGGTTAGACAGGGGGGGTTAGTTTAGTTTAATTAAAGATTAGGGGCACTAGGGCCCACATGTCAGTGTCAGGGGGTTAGCTTAGGTGGTGATTAGCTTAAACTAATCACCTGATGGCGGGGGCCCACCTGTCATAGACCCAGGGGAGGTCAAACCCCTGGTCAAACGACTCAATCCCGCCGGCGTTGAGTCGCCGGCGAGGCCGAGGCGGCGGAGGCCTTCGGGTTTCTTGCTCCGGCGACCAAATGGCCGGCGGAGGGCATCTACGGAATGCCCAGGCTCGCGCGCATCTAACAGGGCAAACGGGAGAAGCTAGGGCGGCCGTAATCCTCGCCGGCGTCGAGCTCAGCGGCTGCCGGACCTCGGGCGTTGGCGGGAACGGCGCTACGGTGCACAAGAGGGGAAACGGAAGGGCGCTGCGGCCTCCTGGGGTTGCGGTGAGCACGACGGTGGGCTCGGGAGCGAGCTGCGGTGGCTGTGGCCACGGCCACGCCATGGCCGGCGGCGAGAAGCTCTCGGCCGCGGTGGATAACCTAGCTACGGCGCGCGAACGACGAAACAGAGAGGGGGAAACGGACGGAGAGCTCACGTAGACCCTGTAGAGGTGGACGGCGAGCTTGAGGGAGGCCGGACGGGGGCGGATTTGACGGCGGCGATCCGCGGTGGCCGAGGAGGGGAACGGCGAAGCTGGCAGCATCCAGGGCTTCCGGAGGGCCGTGGATCGGTGGGGAGGAAGAGGGGGTCGAGGCGGAGCCTTTGAGCGCATCGGCGAGGCTAGGGGGTGGCGGTGGCCGCGAGGGAGCTCGTCGGTGGCGGCGGCTCCGTTCGGGCGAGTGAGGGAGAGAGGAAGCAGAGGAGGGGGGGAGAGTTCGGGAGAGTGAGGGAGTTCCAGGGGGGTGGCGTGGCACGCATGGAGGCGTCCGGGGTGTCGAGGTGGAGCGGCAAGCAGGAGGTGGCCGGGGCGTGCGCCGGCGTGCGTCGGCCACGCGCCTGTGCCTACTGGCGCGAGGAGGAAGGCGACAGGGGGGGGGAAGTGGAGATGGGCTGGGCCGCACAGGAGCTGGGCCGGCTGGCTACCGGGTGAGCGCCAGATAAGTCCTTCTCTCTCTCTCTTTCATTTCTATTTAATTCTGTTTTCTATTTTCTGTAGTTTGTTTTGATTTAGTTTTAGACACTAAACCATTTTATAAAATCCTGGAAATAGTTATGTGGCTAGGACTAAAATATACCAAACCACATAAAATGTTCCAGTAATTATTGGACATATATTATTTATATATCAAATATATATCCAATGCAAATAGCTATTTATTTAATTCAAAGGCCCAAAATAATTAACTCTGAGATACCAAAAATATTGTTTTGAGTTTTACCTCTTTGCAATATTTTCAGAGACTAAGAGGAACATTTTCTTGGACTTCTTTGAGGAGATTTTAATGTTGATCATTTTTAGAAGGTTTCTGAGGCTTTAAAAATTCCTCAATTCAAATTTCATTTGAATTAAAACATGATACTCACATGAGGTCTAGCCTAGTGCATAACAGGACCAGGGATGTGACATTGTCATCAATTACCAAAATGGGGGAGATTGAAAGGACATGCGGTGCACCCATGTGTGGTTTTGATAATTGATGATAATCTCTATGGACTAACGGTTGCCTTGAATTATATTTGAAGCATTTGTCCATAGGATTGTCTTGAAGTCCATGTGTTGGTTTCAAGGAGTTTATGAGATGGACAAAGTGCTTTTCAAGGAATTATCCAAAGATTGGTCATGTGTGAGTTGAGCTTATTGCAAGCATGTCTTGAAGAAGAAGATTGTGTGATCATTCATGTTTACCTTCAAGACATCATCCAAATGAAGAGAGTTGGAAAGATTCAATGTTGATCAAGACTAAGTCAAGAGTGAATCAAGTTGATCAACTCACAAAGCGTAGAAGAAGTACCGAGAGGGATCAAGTTATCCCATGGTATGGTAAGCATTGTCCATTACGCTTTGTGTACTAACCCATGGTCTACGTGAGAGTTCTTTGTGGGGTTAGGTATGTTTCCATGGTCTTGCGTCAAGCGCAAGATCTCATACAACCCATGGAGGATGACATCAAGTGGTGATCGTCATCAAGTTTGCAGTGTGCAAGTTTAAGTGGAGCAACTCGAAGAGTGGCTCACCCATAATGGAGTATGGGGGAGCAATCAAGCTTGAAGCTTGTCGTCCATTGTGGTGTCAATGAAATTGTGAAGATGTGCCAAAGAGT